>NW_026094517.1:0-19233 GCF_024586455.1 Bactrocera neohumeralis | reverse complement strand
AAATAACCTTTTTCTTCGAAGTTGAATAAACCAACCGGATATTTGGAAAATTCGCAATCATTTCAGGGATAAATCCCCATTTTCTTGTATAAAACATACATCGTATTGGGGGTTTTAAATTAAGCATCAAATTTAAAAACAATTAATTTTTTTTTTACCGAATTAAAATAAATAAGGCGTTTTGGGGGAAAAATGCGACAATCTTCTTTTGGGTTTGAAGTCGTTTCTTGTATATACCACTTGATCGTATTGGGTTTCTTAATCATTGGTTCATATTTTAATAAATTGCCTTTTTACTTAGAAGTTGAAAAAAGCCATAACTATGAATTTGCAAAAATTGACAATCTTATATTCAGGGATAAAATCGATTTTTTGTTTCCCTTGATCAATATTGGTTTTTTTACATTTAAAATCAAATATTAAAGTTATTAGCCTTCTAAATTTTTAAATTGGCTAAAGCCATAACGGCGGGGATTTGGAAAAATTCGACAATCTTATATAAATCATAAGCATCAAATATTTAAGTTAACTAACCTTCTTCATCATTCTGAAGTTGACATAAAGCCATAACGGCAGTGCATTTGGAAGAATTCGACAATCTTATATTCAGGTATAAAGTCGATTTTCTTGTATATACACATTTAGAAGTCGATATTGGGTTGCTTTTAATTATTAATTTAACATTTTTAAGTTAATTAACCTTCCTCATCTTGCTAAAGTTGACATAAAGCCATAACGGCAGTGCATTTGGAAGAATTCGACAATCTTATATTCAGGTATAAAGTCGATTTTCTTGTATACACACACTTAGCAGTCGATATTGAGTTGCTTCAAATCATAAGCATCAAATATTTAAGTGAAATAACCTTCTTCGTCTTGCTGAAGTTGACATAAAGCCATAACGGCAGTGCATTTGGAAGAATTCGACAATCTTATATTCAGGTATAAAGTCGATTTTCTTGTATACACACACTTAGCAGTCGATATTGAGTTGCTTCAAATCATAAGCATCAAATATTTAAGTTAACTAACCTTCTTCATCTTGCTGAAGTTGACATAAAGCCATAACGGCAGTGCATTTGGAAGAATTCGACAATCTTATATTCAGGTATAAAGTCGATTTTCTTGTATATACACATTTAGGAGTCGATATTGAGTTGCCCTAAATCACTAATTTAACATATTTAAGTTATTTAACCTTCTTCATCTTGCCGAAGTTGACATAAAGCCATAACGGCAGTGCATTTGGAAGAATTCGACAATCTTATATTCAGGTATAAAGTCGATTTTCTTGTATATACACATTTAGCAGTCGATATTGAGTTGCTTCAAATCATTAAGCATCAAATATTTAAGTTAATTAACCTTCTTCATCTTGCTGAAGTTGACATAAAGCCATAACGGCAGTGCATTTGGAAGAATTCGACAATCTTATATTCAGGTATAAAGTCGATTTTCTTGTATATACACATTTAGCAGTCGATATTGAGTTGCTTCAAATCATTCACATCCAATATTTAAGTTAATTAACCTTATAGATCTTGCTAAAGTTGAAATTAAGCCATAACGGCAGTGCATTTGGAAGAACTCGACAATCTTATGTTCAGGTATAAAGTCGATTTTCTTGTATACACACTTTAGCAGTCGATATTGAATATTTTGCTTCAAATCATTAACATCAAATATTTAAGTTAATATCTTGCTGAAGTTGACATAAAGCCATAACGGCAGTTTTGGAAGAATTCGACAATCTTATATTCAGGCATAAAGTCGATTTTCTTGTATGTACACATTTAGCAGTCGATATTGAGTTGCTTCAAATCATTAACGTCAAATATTTAAGTTAATTAACCTTCTTCATCTTATTTACTGAGTTGCTTCAAATCAATAACATCAAATATTTTAGTTAATTAGCCTTATTCATTTTACCGAAGTTGACATAAAGTTAGAGCGGCAGCGCGTTTGGAAGAACTCGGCAATCTTATGTTCAGGTGTGAAGTCGATTTTCTTGCACACACACTTTAAGCAGTCGATATATTATTTATTTTGCTGAAGTTGACACAAGGCCATAACGGCAGTGTGTTTGAAGAATTCCACAATCTTATATTCAGGCATAAAGTCGATTTTCTTGTATACACACACTTAGCAGTCGGTATTGAGTTGCTTCATATCATAAGCATTAAATATTTAAGTTAATTAACCTTCTTCATCTTGCTAAAGTTAACATAAAGCCATAACGGCAGTGCAATTGGAAGAATTCGACAATCTTATATTTAGGTATAATGTCGATTTTCTTGTACACACACATTTAGCAGTCGATATTGAGTTGCTTTAAATCATTAGTTTAACAAATTTAAGCTAATTAGCCTTATTTATTTTGCTGAAGTAGACATAAAGCCATAACGGCAGTTCTTTTGGAAAAACTAGACAATCTTATATTCATGTATAAAGTCGATTTTCTTGTATATACACACTTAGCTGTCGATATTGAGTTGCTTCAAATCATTAACATCAAACATTTAAGTTAATTAACCTTCTTCATCTTGCCGAAGTTGACATAAAGCCATAACGGCAGTGCCTTTGGAATAATTCAACAATCTTATAATCAGGTATAAAGTCGATTTTCTTGTATATACACATTTAGCAGTCGATATTGAGTTGCTTTAAATCATTAGTTTAACATATTTAAGTTAATTAGCCTTCTTCATCTTATCGAAGTTGACATAAAGCCATAACGGCAGTGCATTTGGAAGAATTCGACAATCTTATTTTCAGGTATAAAGTCGATTTTCTGGTATGTACACATTTAGCAGTCGATATTGGGTTGCTTTAAATCATTAATTTAACATATTTAAGTTAATTAACCTTCCTCATCTTACTGAAGTTGACATAAAGCCATAAGGCAGTGAACTTGGAAGAATTCGACAATCTTATATTCAGGTATAAAGTCGATTTTCTTGTATACACACACTTAGCAGTCGATATTGAGTTGCTTCAAATCATATGCATCAAATATTTAAGTTAATTAGCCTTACTCATTTTACCGAAGTTGACATAAAGCCATAACGGCAGCTCGTTTGGAAGAACTCGGCAATCTTTTGTTCAGGTATAAAGTCGATTTTCTTGTATACACACTTTTAGCAGTCGATATTGATTTGCTTCAAATCATAAGCATCAAATATTTAAGTTAATTAACCTTCTTGGAAAATCTCGACAATCTTATGTTCAAGTGTAAGGTCGGTTTTCTTGTATATACACACTTAGCAGTCGATATTGAATTGCTTGAAATCATTAACATCAAATATTTAAGTTAATTAGCTTCCTTTATCTTATCGAAGTTGACATAAAGCCATAACGGCAGTGCATTTGCAAGATTTCGACAATCTTATATTCAGGTATAAAGTCGATTTTCTTGTATACACACACTTAGAAGTCGATATTGGGTTGCTTTTAATCATTAATTTAACATTTTTAAGTTAATTAACCATCCTCATCTTGCTGACGTTGACATAAAGCCATAACGGCAGTGCATTTGGAAGAATTCGACAATCTTATATTCAGGTATAAAGTCGATTTTCTTGTATACACACACTTAGCAGTCGATATTGAGTTGCTTCAAATCATAAGCATCAAATATTTAAGTTAACTAACCTTCTCCATCTTGCTGAAGTTGACATAAAGCCATAACGGCAGTGCATTTGGAAGAATTCGACAATCTTATATTCAGGTATAAAGTCGATTTTCTTGTATATACACATTTAGCAGTCGATATTGGATTGCCTTAAATCATTAATTTAACATTTTTAAGTTAATTAACCTTCCTCATCTTGCTGAAGTTGACATAAAGCCATAACGGCAGTGCATTTGGAAGAATTCGACAATCTTATATTCAGGTATAAAGTCGATTTTCTTGTATATACACACACTTAGCAGTCGATATTGAGTTGCTTCAAATCATAAGCATCAAATATTTAAGTTAATTAACCTTCTTCATCTTGCTGAAGTTGACATAAAGCCATAACGGCAGTGCATTTGGAAGAATTCGACAATCTTATATTCAGGTATAAAGTCGATTTTCTTGTATATACACACTTAGCAGTCGATATTGAGTTGCTTCAAATCATTAAGCATCAAATATTTTTAAGTTAATTAACCTTCTTCATCTTGCTGAAGTTGACATAAAGCCATAACGGCAGTGCATTTGGAAGAATTCGACAATCTTATATTCAGGTATAAAGTCGATTTTCTTGTATATACACATTTAGCAGTCGATATTGAGTTGCTTCAAATCATTAAGCATCAAATATTTAAGTTAATTAACCTTCTTCATCTTGCTGAAGTTGACATAAAGCCATAACGGCAGTGCATTTGGAAGAATTCGACAATCTTATATTCAGGTATAAAGTCGATTTTCTTGTATATACACATTTAGCAGTCGATATTGGATTGCCTTAAATCATTAATTTAACATTTTTAAGTTAATTAACCATCCTCATCTTGCTGAAGTTGACATAAAGCCATAACGGCAGTGCATTTGGAAGAATTCGACAATCTTAAATTCAGGTATAAAGTCGATTTTCTTGTATACACACACTTAGCAGTCGATAGTAAGTCGCTTCAAATCATAAGCATCAAATATTTAAGTTAATTAACCTTCTTCATCTTGCTGAAGTTGACATAAAGCCATAACGGCAGTGCATTTGGAAGAATTCGACAATCTTATATTCAGGTATAAAGTCGATTTTCTTGTATATACACACTTAGCAGTCGATATTGAGTTGCTTCAAATCATTAAGCATTAACATATTTAAGTTAATTAACCTTCTTCATCTTGCTGAAGTTGACATAAAGCCATAACGGCAGTGCATTTGGAAGAATTCGACAATCTTATATTCAGGTATAAAGTCGATTTTCTTGTATATACACATTTAGCAGTCGATATTGAGTTGCTTCAAATCATTAAGCATTAACATTTTTAAGTTAATTAACCTTATTCATCTTGCTGAAGTTGACATAAAGCCATAACGGCAGTGCATTTGGAAGAATTCGACAATCTTATATTCAGGTATAAAGTCGATTTTCTTGTATATACACACTTAGCAGTCGATATTGAGTTGCTTCAAATCATAAGCATCAAATATTTAAGTTAATTAACCTTCTTCATCTTGCTGAAGTTGACATAAAGCCATAACGGCAGTGCATTTGGAAGAATTCGACAATCTTATATTCAGGTATAAAGTCGATTTTCTTGTATATACACATTTAGCAGTCGATATTGAGTTGCTTTTCAAATCATTAGCATTTAAATATTTAAGTTAATTAACCTTCTTCATCTTGCTGAAGTTGACATAAAGCCATAACGGCAGTGCATTTGGAAGAATGCGACAATCTTATATTCAGGTATAAAGTCGATTTTCTTGTATACACACATTTAGCAGTCGATATTGAGTTGCTTCAAATTTAACATCAAATATTTAAGTTAATTAACCTTCTTCATCTTGCTGAAGTTGACATAAAGCCATAACGGCAGTGCATTTGGAAGAATTCGACAATCTTATATTCAGGTATAAAGTCGATTTTCTTGTATACACACACTTAGCAGTCGATATTGAGTTGCTTCAAATCATAAGCATCAAATATTTAAGTTAATTAACCTTCTTCATCTTGCTGAAGTTGACATAAAGCCATAACGGCAGTGCATTTGGAAGAATTCGACAATCTTATATTCAGGTATAAAGTCGATTTTCTTGTATATACACATTTAGCAGTCGATATTGGATTGCCTTAAATCATTAATTTAACATTTTTAAGTTAATTAACCTTCCTCATCTTGCTGAAGTTGACATAAAGCCATAACGGCAGTGCATTTGGAAGAATTCGACAATCTTATATTCAGGTATAAAGTCGATTTTCTTGTATACACACACTTAGCAGTCGATATTGAGTTGCTTCAAATCATAAGCATCAAATATTTAAGTTAATTAACCTTCTTCATCTTGCTGAAGTTGACATAAAGCCATAACGGCAGTGCATTTGGAAGAATTCGACAATCTTATATTCAGGTATAAAGTCGATTTTCTTGTATATACACATTTAGCAGTCGATATTGAGTTGCTTCAAATCATTAAGCATTAAATATTTAAGTTAATTAACCTTCTCATCGTACCCAAGTTGACATAAAGCCATAACGGCAGTGCATTTGGAAGAATTCGACAATCTTATATTCAGGTATAAAGACGATTTTCTTGTATACACACATTTAGCAGTCGGCGTTGAGTTGCTTCAAATCATTAGCATCAAATATTTAAGTTAATTTGCCTTATTCATCTTGCTGAAGTTGACATAAAGCCATAACGGCAGTGCATTTGGAAGAATTCGACAATCTTATATTCAGGTATAAAGTCGATTTTCTTGTATATACACACTTAGCAGTCGATATTGAGTTGCTTCAAATCATTAACATCAAATATTTAAGTTAATTAACCTTCTTCATCTTGCTGAAGTTGACATAAAGCCATAACGGCAGTGCATTTGGAAGAATTCGACAATCTTATATTCAGGTATAAAGTCGATTTTCTTGTATATACACATTTAGCAGTCGATATTGAGTTGCTTCAAATCATTAGCATCAAATATTTAAGTTAATTAGCCTTCTTCATCTTATCGAAGTTGACATAAAGCCATAACGGCAGTGCATTTGGAAGAATGCGATAATCTTCTATTCAGGTATAAAGTCGATTTTCTTGTATACACACATTTAGCAGTCGATATTGAGTTGCTTCAAATCATAAGCATCAAATATTTAAGTTAATTAACCTTCTTCATCTTGCTGAAGTTGACATAAAGCCATAACGGCAGTGCATTTGGAAGAATTCGACAATCTTATATTCAGGTATAAAGTCGATTTTCTTGTATACACACACTTAGCAGTCGATATTGAGTTGCTTCAAATCATTAGCATCAAATATTTAAGTTAATTAACCTTCTTCATCTTGCTGAAGTTGACATAAAGCCATAACGGCAGTGCATTTGGAAGAATTCGACAATCTTATATTCAGGTATAAAGTCGATTTTCTTGTATATACACACTTAGCAGTCGATATTGAGTTGCTTCAAATCATAAGCATCAAATATTTAAGTTAATTAACCTTCTTCATCTTGCTGAAGTTGACATAAAGCCATAACGGCAGTGCATTTGGAAGAATTCGACAATCTTATATTCAGGTATAAAGTCGATTTTCTTGTATATACACACTTAGCAGTCGATATTGAGTTGCTTCAAATCATTATCAGCAAATATTTAAGTTAATTAACCTTCTTCATCTTGCTGAAGTTGACATAAAGCCATAACGGCAGTGCATTTGGAAGAATTCGACAATCTTATATTCAGGTATAAAGTCGATTTTCTTGTATACACACACTTAGCAGTCGATATTGAGTTGCTTCAAATCATTAACATCAAATATTTAAGTTAATTAACCTTCTTCATCTTGCTGAAGTTGACATAAAGCCATAACGGCAGTGCATTTGGAAGAATTCGACAATCTTATATTCAGGTATAAAGTCGATTTTCTTGTATATACACATTTAGAAGTCGATATTGGGTTGCTTTTAATCATTAATTTAACATTTTTAAGTTAATTAACCTTCCTCATCTTGCTGAAGTTGACATAAAGCCATAACGGCAGTGCATTTGGAAGAATTCGACAATCTTAAATTCAGGTATAAAGTCGATTTTCTTGTATACACACACTTAGCAGTCGATAGTAAGTCGCTTCAAATCATAAGCATCAAATATTTAAGTTAATTAACCTTCTTCATCTTGCTGAAGTTGACATAAAGCCATAACGGCAGTGCATTTGGAAGAATTCGACAATCTTATATTCAGGTATAAAGTCGATTTTCTTGTATATACACACTTAGCAGTCGATATTGAGTTGCTTCAAATCATTAACATCAAATATTTAAGTTAATTAGCCTTCTTCATCTTGCTGAAGTTGACATAAAGCCATAACGGCAGTGCATTTGGAAGAATTCGACAATCTTATATTCAGGTATAAAGTCGATTTTCTTGTATACACACATTTAGCAGTCGGTGTTGAGTTGCTTCAAATCATTAACATCAAATATTTAAGTTAATTAACCTTATTCATCTTGCTGAAGTTGACATAAAGCCATAACGGCAGTGCATTTGGAAGAATTCGACAATCTTATATTCAGGTATAAAGTCGATTTTCTTGTATATACACACTTAGCAGTCGATATTGAGTTGCTTTAAATCATAAATTTAACATATTTAAGTTAATTAACCTTCTTCATCTTCTGAAGTTGACATAAAGCCATAACGGCAGTGCATTTGGAAGAATTCGACAATCTTATATTCAGGTATAAAGTCGATTTTCTTGTATATACACACTTAGCAGTCGATATTGAGTTGCTTCAAATCATAAGCATCAAATATTTAAGTTAATTAACCTTCTTCATCTTGCTGAAGTTGACATAAAGCCATAACGGCAGTGCATTTGGAAGAATTCGACAATCTTATATTCAGGTATAAAGTCGATTTTCTTGTATACACACACTTAGCAGTCGATATTGAGTTGCTTCAAATCATAAGCATCAAATATTTAAGTTAATTAACCTTCTTCATCTCACCGAAGTTGACATAAAGCCATAACGGCAGTGCATTTGCAAGAATTCGGCAATCTTATATTCAGGTATAAAGTCGATTTTCTTGTATACACACACTTAGCAGTCGATATTGAGTTGCTTCAAATCATAAGCATCAAATATTTAAGTTAATTAACCTTCTTCATCTTGCTGAAGTTGACATAAAGCCATAACGGCAGTGCATTTGGAAGAATTCGACAATCTTATATTCAGGTATAAAGTCGATTTTCTTGTATACACACACTTAGCAGTCGATATTGAGTTGCTTCAAATCATAAGCATCAAATATTTAAGTTAATTAACCTTCTTCATCTTGCTGAAGTTGACATAAAGCCATAACGGCAGTGCATTTGGAAGAATTCGACAATCTTATATTCAGGTATAAAGTCGATTTTCTTGTATATACACACTTAGCAGTCGATATTGAGATGCTTCAAATCATTAGCATCAAATATTTAAGTTAATTAACCTTCTTCATCTTGCTGAAGTTGACATAAAGCCATAACGGCAGTGCATTTGGAAGAATTCGACAATCTTATATTCAGGTATAAAGTCGATTTTCTTGTATATACACATTTAGCAGTCGATATTGAGTTGCTTTTAATCATTAATTTAACATTTTTAAGTTAATTAACCGATATTGAGTTTCCTCATCAAATATTTAAGTTAATTAACCTTCTTCATCTTGCCGAAGTTGACATAAAGCCATAACGGCAGTGCATTTGGAAGAATTCGACAATTTTATATTCAGGTATAAAGTCGATTTTTTTGCATATACACATTTAGCAGTCGATATTGAGTTGCTTCAAATCATTAGCATCAAATATTTAAGTTAATTAACCTTCTTCATCTTGCTGAAGTTGACATAAAGCCATAACGGCAGTGCATTTGGAAGAATTCGACAATCTTATATTCAGGTATAAAGTCGATTTTCTTGTATACACACACTTAGCAGTCGATATTGAGTTGCTTCAAATCATTAAGCATCAAATATTTAAGTTAATTAACCTTCTTCATCTTGCTGAAGTTGACATAAAGCCATAACGGCAGTGCATTTGGAAGAATTCGACAATCTTATATTCAGGTATAAAGTCGATTTTCTTGTATATACACATTTAGCAGTCGATATTGAGTTGCTTCAAATCATTAGCATTAAATATTTAAGTTAATTAACCTTCTTCATCTTGCCGAAGTTGACATAAAGCCATAACGGCAGTGCATTTGGAATAATTCAACAATCTTATATTCAGGTATAAAGTCGATTTTCTTGTATACACACACTTAGCAGTCGATATTGAGTTGCTTCAAATCATAAGCATCAAATATTTAAGTTAATTAACCTTCTCATCTTGCTGAAGTTGACATAAAGCCATAACGGCAGTGCATTTGGAAGAATTCGACAATCTTATATTCAGGTATAAAGTCGATTTTCTTGTATATACACATTTAGCAGTCGATATTGAGTTGCTTCAAATCATTAGCATCAAATATTTAAGTTAATTACCTTCTTCATCTTATCGAAGTTGACATAAAGCCATAACGGCAGTGCATTTGGAAGAATTCGACAATCTTATGTTCAGGTATAAAGTCGATTTTCTTGTATATACACTTTCAGGAGTCGGTATTGCGTTGCTTCAAATCATTAACATCAAATATTTAAGTTAATTAGCCTCCTTCATCTTATCGAAGTTGACATAAAGCCATAACGGCAGTGCATTTGGAAGAATTCGACAATCTTATATTCAGGTATAAAGTCGATTTTCTTGTATATACACATTTAGCAGTCGATATTGAGTTGCTTCAAATCATTAGCATCAAATATTTAAGTTAATTAGCTCCCTTCATCTTACCGAAGTTGACATAAAGCCATAACGGCAGTGCATTTGGAAGAATTCGACAATCTTATATTCAGGTATAAAGTCGATTTTCTTGTATACACACATTTAGCAGTCGATATTGAGTTGCTTCAAATCATTAACATCAAATATTTAAGTTAATTAACCTTCTTCATCTTGCTGAAGTTGACATAAAGCCATAACGGCAGTGCATTTGGAAGAATTCGACAATCTTATATTCAGGTATAAAGTCGATTTTCTTGTATACACACACTTAGCAGTCGATATTGAGTTGCTTCAAATCATAAGCATCAAATATTTAAGTTAATTAACCTTCTTCATCTTGCTGAAGTTGACATAAAGCCATAACGGCAGTGCATTTGGAAGAATTCGACAATCTTATATTCAGGTATAAAGTCGATTTTCTTGTATACACACACTTAGCAGTCGATATTGAGTTGCTTCAAATCATTAAGCATCAAATATTTAAGTTAATTAACCTTCTCATCTTACACAAGTTGACATAAAGCCATAACGGCAGTGCATTTGGAAGAATTCGACAATCTTATATTCAGGTATAAAGTCGATTTTCTTGTATACACACATTTAGCAGTCGATGTTGAGTTGCTTCAAATCATTAACATTAAATATTTAAGTTAAATTAGCATTATTCATCTTGCCGAAGTTGACATAAAGCCATAACGGCAGTGCATTTGGAAGAATTCGACAATCTTATATTCAGGTATAAAGTCGATTTTCTTGTATATACACATTTAGCAGTCGATATTGAGTTGCTTCAAATCATTAACATCAAATATTTAAGTTAATTAACCTTCTTAATCTTACCCAAGTTGACATAAAGCCATAACGGCAGAGCATTTGTAAGAATTCGACAATCTTATATTCAGGTATAAAGTCGATTTTCTTGTATACACACATTTAGCAGTCGATATTGAGTTGCTTCAAATCATTAACATCAAATATTTAAGTTAATTAACCTTCTTCATCTTACCGAAGTTGACATAAAGCCATAACGGCAGTGCATTTGGAAGAATTCGACAATCTTATGTTCAGGTACAAAGTCGATTTTCTTGTATATACACACTTAGCAGTCGATATTGAGTTGCTTCAAATCATAAGCATCAAATATTTAAGTTAATTAACCTTCTTCATCTTGCTGAAGTTGACATAAAGCCATAACGGCAGTGCATTTGGAAGAATTCGACAATCTTATATTCAGGTATAAAGTCGATTTTCTTGTATATACACACTTAGCAGTCGATATTGAGTTGCTTCAAATCATAAGCATCAAATATTTAAGTTAAATAACCTTCTTCATCTTGCTGAAGTTGACATAAAGCCATAACGGCAGTGCATTTGGAAGAATTCGACAATCTTATATTCAGGTATAAAGTCGATTTTCTTGTATACACACACTTAGCAGTCGATAGTAAGTCGCTTCAAATCATAAGCATCAAATATTTAAGTTAATTAGCTTCCTTTATCTTATCGAAGTTGACATAAAGCCATAACGGCAGTGCTTTTGGAAGAATTAGACAATCTTATATTCAAGTATAAAGTCGATTTTCTTGTATATACACATTTGGCAGTCGATATTGAGTTGCTTCAAATCATTAACATCAAATATTTAAGTTAATTAGCTTCCTTCATCTTGCTGAAGTTGACATAAAGCCATATCGGCAGTGCATTTGGAAGAATTCGACAATCTTATATTCAGGTATAAAGTCGATTTTCTTGTATACACACACTTAGCAGTCGATATTGAGTTGCTTCAAATCATAAGCATCAAATATTTAAGTTAATTAACCTTCTTCGTCTTGCTGAAGTTGACATAAAGCCATAACGGCAGTGCATTCGGAAGAATTCGACAATCTTATATTCCTCCTCAACATCTATATACAGGTTCTTCGATAGCGTCAAATTGTGTAAATTTTTTAAGATTAAAGCCCACCTTCAACAAACTATTGGACACATCACTTCAGACCTGGCAAATCAACAACCGACCAGATATTCACCATGCGCCAAATCTTGGAAAAGACCCGTGAAAGGAGAATCGACACACGACACCTCTTCGTCGATTTCAAACCTTCTTCATCTTCGACAGCACGAAAAGGAGCTTTTACGATGTCTGAAAGCAAACTAACGGCAGTGCATTTGTAAACAGTTGAACAAGTCGATTTTCTGGTATATTTCAGGATCGAAGGATCTTCGATACCAAACGAGGTTTCAGACAAGGCGATTCCCTATCGTGCGACTTTTTCAACCTGATTTGAAGAAGACAATCTTATATTCGAGCCGCAGTAAATAAAGTCGATTTTCTTGTATATAAGCAGTCGATATTGAGTTGCTTCAAATCATGCCATAAATATTTAAGTTAACACCCCTTCGTTAGTTCTGCTTTGAAGTTGACATAAAGCCATAACGGCTTCTTGAACGAGGTGCATTTGGAAGAAGACAATCTTATATTCAAACTTATAAAGTCGATTTTCTTGTATACACACTATTTAGCAGTCGATATTGAGTTGCTTCAAATCATAACATCAAATATTTAAGTTAATTAATTTCTTCTCATCTTGCACCAGAAGTTGACATAAAGCCATAACGGCAGTGCATTTGGAAGAATCGACAATCTTATATTCAGGTATAAAGTCGATTTTCTTGTATATACACATTAGTTTAGCTTCAAGTCGATATTGAGCCTTCTAGGCAATTGAGAAGCAACATCCTCTCTACATTAACCTTCTTCATCTTAAGTCAAGTGACATAAAGTCCTGCTGTATGGGCAGAGTCTTGGACGATTCGACAATCTTATATTCACGTTCGATTTTCTTGTATAAACATTTATGGTCCTTTGCGCACGAATAGCATTCGATATTGAGTTGTACGAATATACGACGACATCAAATATTTAGCGAATTAAAAGACAGCAGTCTACGCTGGCTAGGTCAAAGTTGACATAAAGCCATAACGGCAGTGCATTTGGAAAAATTCGACAATCTTATATTCAGGTATAGAGTCAATTTTCTTGTATATACACAGGCAGTCGATATTGAGTTGCTTCAAATCATTAGAAGTTAATTCGCTTCATTTCCAATTGACGCCACGTAAGAATTAACCTTGGAAGAATTCGACAATCCAGCGTATTTTGTTGTTAACTCGTTGCATAATCCATAACGGCAGCCAATTAAGAAGAAGAATTCGACAATCTTATATTCAGGTATAATGACGTTTTTCTTGTATATACACATTTAGCAGTCGATGTTGAGTTGATTTAAATCATTAGTTTAACATATTTAAGCTAATTAGCCTTATTCATTTAACCGAAGTTGACTAAAAGTCAGAACGGCAGCTCGTTTGGAAGAACTCGACAAACTTTTGTTCAGGTGTAAAGTAGATTTTCTTGTATACACACATTTAGCAGTCGATATTGAGTTGCTTCAAATCATTAACATCAAATATTTAAGTTAATGAACCTTCTTGGAAAATCTCGACAATCTTATGTTCAGGTGTAAGGTCGGTTTTGTTGTATATACGCACTTTGCAGTCGATATATTGAATTGCTTCAAATCATTAACATCAAATATTTAAGTTAATTAGCTTCCTTCATCTTACCGAAGTTGACATAAAGCCATAACGGCAGTGCATTTGGAAGAATTCAACAATCTTATATTCAGGTATAAAGTCGATTTTCTTGTATATACACACTAAGCAGTCGATATTGGGTTGCTTCAAATCATAAGCATCAAATATTTAAGTTAATTAACCTTCTTGAAAAATCTTGACAATCTTATATTCAGGTGTAAGGTCGGTTTTGCTATATGCACACTTTGCAGTCGATATTGAATTGCTTCAAATCATTAACATCAAATATTTAAGTTAATTAGCCTTATTCGGCTTACCGAAGTTGACATAAAGCCATAACGGCAGTGCATTTGGAAGAATTCGACAATCTTATATTCAGGTATAAGGTCGATTTTCTTGTATACACACACTTAGCAGTCGATATTGAATTGCTTCAAATCATCAACATCAAATATTTAAGTTAATTAGCCTTATTCATTTTACCGAAGTTGACATAAAGCCATAGCGGCAGTGCATTTGGAAGAACTCGACAATCTTATATTCAGGTGTAAAGTCGATTTTCTTGTATATAAACATTAAACAGGCGCTATTGAGTTGCTTCAAATAATTAACATCAAATATTTAAGTTAATTAGCCTTATTCATCTTATCGAAGTTGACATAAAGCCATAACGGCAGTGTATTTGGAAGAATTCGACAATCTTACATTCAGGTATAAAGTCGATTTTCTTGTATATACACATTTAGCAGTCAGTGTTGAGTTGGTTCAAATCATTAACATCAAATATTTAAGTTAATAAGCTTCCTTCATCTTACCGAAGTACATAAGGCCATAACGGCAGCGCGTTTGTTTGGAAGAACTCGACAGTCTTATGTTCAGGTATAAAGTCGATTTTCTTGTATATACACACTTAGCAGTCGATATTGGGTTGCTTCTAATCATAAGCATCAAATATTTAAGTTAAATAACCTTCTTCATCTTGCTGAAGTTGACATAAAGCCATAACGGCAGTGCATTTGAAAGCATTCCACCTTCTTATATTTAGGTATAAAGTCGATTTTCTTGTATACACACATTTAGCAGTCGATATTGAGTTGCTTTAAATCATTAATTTAACATCTTTAAGTTAATTTACCTTCTTCATCTTTAAAGTTGACATAAAGCCATAACGGCAATGCATTTGGAAGAATTCGACAATCTTATATTCAGGTATAAAGTCGATTTTCTTGTATACACACACTTAGCAGTCGATATTGAGTTGCTTCAAATCATAAGCATCAAATATTTAAGTTAATTAACCTTCTTCATCTTGCTGAAGTTGACATAAAGCCATAACGGCAGTGCATTCGGAAGACAATCTTATATTCAGGTATACAGTGGATTTTCTTGTATATACGCATTTAGCAGGCGATACTGAGTTGCTTTAAATCATTAGTTTAACATATTTAAGTTAATTAGCCTCCTTAATCTTACCGAAGTTGACATAAAACCATAACGGCAGTGCATTTGGAAGAATTCGACAATCTTATATTCATGTATAAAGTCGATTTTCTTGTATATACACATTTAGCAGTCGATATTGGGTTGCTTTTAATCATTAATTTAACATTTTTAAGTTAATTAACCTTCCTCATCTTGCTAAAGTTGACATAAAGCCAAAACGGCAGTGCATTTGGAAAAATTCGACAATCTTATATTCAGGTATAAAGTCGATTTTCTTGTATATACACATTTTGCAGTCGATATTGAGTTGCCTTTAATAATTAGCTTCACACATTTAAGTTAATTAACCTTCTTCATCTTACCGAAGTTGACATAAGGCCATAGCGGCAGCGCGTATGGAAAATCTCGACAATCTTATGTTCAGGTGTAAGGTCGGTTTTGTTGTATATACACACTTAGCAGTCGATATTGAATTGCTTCAAATCATTAACATTTAATATTTAAGTTAATTAGCTTCCTCTATCTTATCGAAGTTGACATAAAGCCATAACGGCAGTGCTTTTGGAAGAATTAGACAATCTTATGTTCAGCTACAAAGTCGATTTTCTTGTATATACACATTTAGCAGTCGATATTGAGTTGCTTCAAATCATTAACATCAAATATTTAAGTTAATTAGCCTTATTCATTTTACCGAAGTTGACATAAAGCCATAACGGCAGCGCGTTTGGAAGAACTCGACAATCTTATGTTCAGGTGTAAAGTCGATTTTCTTTTATACACACTTTAAGCAGTCGATGTTGAGTTTGTTGAAATCAGTAACATCAAATATTTAAGTTAATTAGCCTTCTTCGTTTTACCGAAGTTGACATAAAGCCATAACGGCAGTGTATTTGGAAGAATTTGACATTTTTATATTCAGGTATAAAGTCGATTTGCTTGTATATACACATTTAGCAGTCGATATTGAGTTGCTTCAAATCATTAACATAAAATATTTAAGTTAATTAACCTTCTTCATCTTTCTGAAGTTGACATAAAGCCATAACGGCAGTGCATTTGGAAGAATTCGACAATCTTATATTCAGGTATAAAGTCGATTTTCTTGTATATACACACTTAGCAGTCAATATTGAGTTGCTTCAAATCATAAGCTTCACCTATTTAAGTTAATTAACCTTCTTCATCTTGCTGAAGTTGACATAAAGCCATAACGGCAGTGCATTTGGAAGAATTCGACAATCTTATATTCAGGTATAAAGTCGATTTTCTTGTATATACACATTAAGCAATCGATATTGATTTGCTTCAAATCATTACTCTAACATATTTAAGTTAATTAGCTTTCTTCATCTTACTGAAGTTGACATAAAGCCATAACGGCAGTGCATTTGGAAGAACTCGACAATCTTTTGTTCAGGTGTAAAGTCGATTTTCTTGTATACACACTTTTAGCAGTCGATATTGAGTTGCTTCAAATCATAAGCATTTTATTTAAGTTAATTAATTTCTTGGATAATCTCGACAATCTTATGTTCAAGTGTAAGGTCGGTTTTGTTGTATATTTACACTTAGCAGTCGATATTGAGTTGCTTCAAATCATAAGCATCAAATATTTAAGTGAAATAACCTTCTTCGTCTTGCTGAAGTTGACTTAAAGCCATAACGGCAGTGCATTTGGAAGAATTCGACAATCTTATATTCAGGTATAAAGTCGATTTTCTTGTATATACACATTTTGCAGTCGATATTGAGTTGCCTTTAATAATTAGCTTCACACATTTAAGTTAATTAACCTTCTTCATCTTACCGAGGTTGACATAAAGCCATAACGGCAGCTCGTTTGGAAGAACTCGACAATTTTTTTGTTCAGGTGTAAAGTCGATTTTCTTGTATATACACTTTTAGCAGTCGATATTGAGTTGCTTCAAATCATAAGCATCAAATATTTAAGTTAATTAACCTTCCTGGAAAATCTCGGCAATCTTATGTTCAGGTGTAAGGTCGGTTTTGTTATATACACACTTTGCAGTCGATATTGAATTGCTTCAAATCATTAACATCAAATATTTAAGTTAATTAGCCTTCTTCAGCTTACCGAAGTTGACATAAAGCCATAACGGCAGTGCATTTGGAAGAATTCGGCAATCTTATATTCAGGTATAAAGTCGATTTTCTTGCATATACACATTTAGCAGTCGAAATTGGGTTGTTTTAAATCATTAGTTTAACATATTTAAGATAATTAGCCTTCTTCAATTTACCGAAGTTGACATAAATCCATAACGGCAGAACAGTTGGAAGAATTCGACAATCTTATATTGAGGTATAAAGTCGATTTTCTTGTACACACACATTTAGCAGTCGATATTGAGTTGCTTTAAATCATTAGTTTAACATATTTAAGTTAATTAGCCTTATTCATTTTGCTGAAGTGAACATAAAGCCATAACGGCAGTGCTTTTGGAAGAACTAGACAATCTTATATTCAGGTATAAAGTCGATTTTCTTGTATATACACACTTAGCTGTCGATATTGAGTTGCTTCAAACCATAAGCATCAAATATTTAAGTCAGTTAACCTTCTTCATCTTGCTGAAGTTGACTTAAAGCCATAACGGCAGTGCATTTGGAAGAATTCGACAATCTTATATTCAGGTATAAAGTCGATTTTCTTGTATACACACACATAGCAGTCGATATTGAGTTGCTTCAAATCATTAACATCAAATATTTAAGTTAGTTAGCCTCATTTATCTTACCGAGGTTCACATAAGTCCATAAAGGCAGCGTATTTGAAGAATTCCACAATCTTATATTCAGGTGTAAAGTCGATTTTCTTGTATATACACATTTGGGAGTCGGTATTGAGTTGCTTCGAATCAATAACATCAAATATTTAAGTTAATTAGCTTCCTTAATCTTATCGAAAGCCATAACGGCAGTGCATTTGGAAGAATTCGACAATCTTATATTCAGGTATAATATAGCGGTCGATATTGAGTTGCTTTAAATTTAAATTTGTATAAAATACGCACTACCGGCACTCACCTTTACGAATTCGCAGGAGCCTTTCAAACAAAAGGGGTTGGCACGATTATAAGTACATTAGGGCGTTGATCGGTGTTCGCGATGTCGAAACGTGTATGCGCACCGATAGAGAACAAAAGAGGCTCGGCGCCGTCCGCCAATCCCTTTTGTCAATTGTGTGCTGGTGTCCTCGTGTGTGGTATGAAAGTGTGGTGTAGATGATGATGTGGTGGGCATCATGCCGATGTGTTGCGAATGAGGTATGTAGTGTGGGATGAAAAGAAAATGATGCGCATGATGCCAATGTGTTGAGTATGGTGTGTGTAGTGTGGGGTGAAGATGTGGTGTGTATGTGTGGGGTGTAGCTATCTTATATTAAGAGGGGGGCGCAGAAGCTCATTTAACCATCCAGGCCCCCCTAAACGAACGTTTAGCCTAAAAGCCGCTGCAGCTGTTGCAGCGTTGCCACAACGCTGCTCAGACCCGTGGATCGACGAGGTGGTGGTCCAGTCTGTCGACGCCGCAACGAGGTTCCACTCCGCTGGTGCATGACACTATCGGCGAGTGGAAGTCGGGATACGCGGCCACGATGGTTGGATGGCCGGTGCGCTTCGCGTGACGAGCTGCGATGTAGCAGCGTATGATGCGGCCG
>NW_026094516.1:0-3220 GCF_024586455.1 Bactrocera neohumeralis | reverse complement strand
TCCAAATGCACTGCCGTTAGGGCTTTATGTCAACTTCAGTAAGATGAAGAAGATAAATTAACTTAGAGATGTTAAATTAATGATTTAAAGCAACTCAATGTCGACTGATAAATGTGCATGTACACGAAAATCGACTTTATACCTGAAAATAAGATTGTCGAATTCTTCCAAATGCACTGCCGTTATGGCTTTATGTCAACTTCAGTAAGATGAAGAAGGTAAATTAACTTAGAGATGTTAAATTAATGATTTAAAGCAACTCAATGTCGACTGCTAAATGTGTATACACAAGAAAATCGACTTTATACCTGAATATAAGATTGTTGAATTCTTCCAAATGCACTGCCGTTATGGCTTTATGTCAACTTCAGTAAGATGAAGAAGGTAAATTAACTTAGAGATGTTAAAATAATGATTTAAAACAACTCAATGTCGACTGCTTAATGTGTATATACAAGAAAATGGACTTTATCCCTGAATATAAGATTGTCGAATTCTTCAAAATGCACTGCCGTTATGGCTTTATGTCAACTTCAGTAAGACGAAGAAGGTAAATTAACTTAAAGATGTTAAATTAATGATTTAAAGCAGCTCAATATCGACTGCTTAATGTGTATATACAAGAAAATCGACTTTATACCTGAATATAAGATTGTCCAATTCTTCCAAATGCACTGCCGTTGTGGCTTATGTCAACTTCAATAAGATGAAGAAAGTTAATTAACTTAAATATGTTAAATGAATGATTTAAGGCTACTCAATGTCGACTGCTAAATGTGTATGTACACGAAAAACGACTTCATACCTGCACATAAGGTTGTCGAATTCTTCCCCAAATGCACTGCCGTTATGGTTTTATGTCAACTTCAGTAAGATGAAGAAGGTAAATTAACTAAAGATGTTAAATTAATGATTTAAAGCAACTCAATATCGACTGCTTAATGTTATATACAAGAAAATCGGACTTTTACCTGAATATAAGATTGTCAAATTCCCCAAATGCACTGCCGTTATGGCTTTATGTCAACTTCAGTAAGATGAAGAAGGTAAATTAACTTAAAGATGTTAAATTAATGATTTAAAGCAACTCAATATCGACTGCTTAAGGTGTATATACAAGAAAATGGACTTTATACCTGAATATAAGATTGTCGAATTCTTCCAAATGCACTGCCGTTATGGCTTTATGTCAACTTCAATAAGATGAAGAAGGTAAATTAACTTAAAGATGTTAAATTAATGATTTAAAGCAACTCAATATCGACTGCTTAATGTGTATATACAAGAAAATCGACTTTATACCTGAATATAAGATTGTCGAATTCCCCCAAATGCTCTGCCGTTATAGCTTTATGTCAACTTCAGTAAGATGAAGAAGGTTAATTAACTTAAAGATGTTAAATTAATGATTTAAAGCAACTCAATATCGACTGCTAAATTTGTATATACAAGAAAATCGACTTTATACCTGAATATAAGATTGTCGAATTCTTCCAAATACACTGCCGTTATGGATTTATGTCAACTTCAATAAGATGAAGAAGGTTAATTAACTTAAAGATGTTAAATTAATGATTTAAAGCAACTCAATATCGACTGCTTAATGTGTATATACAAGAAAATCGACTTTATACCTGAATATAAGTTTGTCGAATTCTTCCAAATGCACTGCCGTTATGGCTTTATGTCAACTTCAGTAAGATGAAGAAGGTAAATTAACTTAAATATGTTAAATTAATGATTTAAAAAGCAACTCAATACGACTGTTTAATGTGGCATAGAAAAATGGACTTTATCCTGAATATAAGATTGTCGAATTCTTCAAATTGCACTGCCGTTATGGCTATATGTAAACTTCAGTAAGATGAAGAAGGTAAATTAACTTAAAGATGCTAAAGTAATGATTTGAAACAGCTCAATATCGACTGCTTAATGTGTATGTACAAGAAAATCGACTTTATACCTGAATATAAAACTGTCGAATTCTTCCAAATGCACTGCCGTTATGGCTTTATGTCAACTTCAGCAAGATGAAGAAGGTAAATTAACTTAAATATGTTAAATCAATGATTTAAAGCAAATCGCTATCGACTGCTTAATGTGTATATACAAGAAACAATTTTATATCTGAATATAAGATTGTCGAATTCTTCCAAAATGCAAGTACTGGCAGTTATGGCCTTATGTCAACTTCTCAGCAAGAATAGTCAAATTAACTTAACAGATGTTAAATTAATGATTTGAAGCAACTCAATATCGACTGCTAAATGTGTATATACAAGAAAATGGACTTTATACCTGAATATAAGATTGTCGAATTCTCCCAAATGCTCTGCCGTTATGGCTTTATGTCAACTTCAGTAAGATGAAGAAGGTAAATTAACTTTAAGATGTTAAATTAATGATTTAAAGCAACTAAATATCGACTGCTTAATGTGTATATAAAAGAAAATCGACTTTATACCTGAATATAAGATTGTCGAATTCTTCCACATGCACTGCCGTTATGGCTTTATGTCAACTTCAGTAAGATGAAGAAGGTAATTTAACTTAAAGTTGTTAAATTAATGATTTAAAGCAACTCAATATCGACTGCTTAATGTGTATATACAAGAAAATCGACTTTTTACCTGAATATGAGATTATCGAAATTTTCCAAATGCACTGCCGTTATGGCTTTATGTCAACTTCAGGAAGGTGAGAAAGGTCAATTAACTTAGAGATGTTAAATTAATGATTTAAAAGCAACCCCCATATCGACTTTTTTATATAAAAAATTTTTTCCTAAAAAAGGATTTAATTCTTAAAACTCCTTTAGGCTTTATGTCAACTTGAAATAAAAAGGGAAATTAAAATTAAAGATGTTAAATTAATGATTTAGAATCAATATCGACTGCTAAGGGAAAACGTCCACCAATAAAATTTTTTCCCCTTTATCATTAAACTTCAAGATGAAGAAGGTAAATTAACTTAAAATTTAAATTTGATTTAAAGAAATTTAATATCGACTGCTTAAAGTTATAACAAGAAAATGGACTTATACCAATATAAGTTGTCGATTCTTCTGCTTTTAGGGTTTGTAACTTTTAATGAAAAAAGGGTAAATTTAAACAAAAGATGTTAAATTTTTTTTAAAAGAAATAATATGATGCTAAATGTGTATATAAAAGAAAATCATTTACTGAATATTTTTGGAATTTTTAAATCCGGGGGCCCTTTA
>NW_026094515.1:0-22105 GCF_024586455.1 Bactrocera neohumeralis | reverse complement strand
CCGGGTTTTTTTCACCAGGAGGAACGCAGGCAACCGCACGCGATTTTCAAAAATTCGCGTTTTGGGCCCCCCCCCGACGGAAGGAGAACGAGGGCCCAAAAATGCCTTTGGTTGGGGGGCGGATAGGGAGCCCCTCCCCGATTAAAATCGTGTTTGACAACCCAGGGGGGGAAAAGAAGGCATCTTTGGACTATGTCGGAAAATTCAGCTCCACGGGGAAACATCCCGGTTAGGCGATCGACCCCGGGGGCCCAAAATAGGGTTTTTCGTTTTTAAGATTCCAGCAAAGAAGATTACGTCCTTTTTTTCCCGGATCGAAAACCCCAACCCAGATCGACTGGTAAGAGGAAGACACGCTGTTTTTAGAGTGGGGCGCCCGAGGTCAAATCGACTGGCCACTACCGGTTGAACCGGTTACCCCCCCCGACTTGGCAGCAAAAATGCACCCCAAACAAAACAAAGGAAGGTTAACCTCGAAAGCGAATCACCAAAAACCGAACGATTTTTATGGTTTACCCTGTTCTGAGGATCGCAACAATCGTAAAAGGGGAACTGTGGGGATTTTCAAACCCCAAAACCCGCTGCAACCGAAACCATTGGTTTTGGAAAAAAAAACAGCTGGTCGTCGAGGAAACGGTCGCAGGGAAAAACAGGCTGCCACCCGCAACATTGACGAACCCAAAACACGTGGGGGAGGGGAAAATACTGGGGAAGAGGGAAGGGGACGTTTTTGCGTAAAAAAAAAGAGGCCGAAATATGGAAAAAAAGGGCGATGCTGGCGACAGAGGTAATGCCGAAAGTTCACAAAAATGCGGCGGCAGAAAGGTCAAGCCCGGGAATACTCAGTAGAACCCCTGGGATTACCGGGCCCAAAATATTAAAATGGAGGAAATTCCTCCCCCCGGGGAAGGGTAACGTAAACGCCGGGAAAAGGGAAACCGTTTCCTTTAATAAAACAATGGGGCAATGCCGACCATGAGGAATTTCGAATGGCAACCCGCTTCGAAATGAATGCTAAAGTGGCGGGGTCGATGAATCAAGTCGCTGCCCGTCGATGGGGAAGGACTTCCGAGCCCTTTCGATACTACAGAATCACCAACAACAACGGCGCCCTTTGAATCCAAATGCGGGATGTTCCCCGCCAACTGGTGTTACTTCGACTAAGTCCAATTTTCTAGGGACAAAACCAAACGCTAAAGTCATTCATAATTCTCGTCCTGCTATGGTGCAGAGGGCTTTACGATGACAAACTCTGATGAGTTGACATGACGAGTTTTTCGAGAGAAAAGTTCTGCGAAAGATTTATGGTACATTGCACGTTGCCACGACAAATATCGTGATGGATTGATTAGCTGTATGAGATAATGAGGATATGGACATAGTTCAGCGAATTAAAATATAGCGGCTACGCGGGCTAGGTCACGTCGTTCGAATGGACGAAAACACTCCAGTTTTGAAAGTATTTGGCACAGTACCTGCCTGGAGAGGAGAGGCTATCCCTCCGTTGGAAAGACCAGGTGGAGAAGGCCTACTTCAGCTTAGAATCTCAATTGGTTCACAGCTAAAAAGAAACGACTGGCCTGCTGTTGTTTTGGCTATAATTGCATGTAAGCTGTTTCACGCCAATTAAGAAGAAGAATATAAGTTACCTGAAAATGCCTCCAATTGGATATTCAAAAAATTGCAGAGAGTATAAAATGAATAAATGAATTAGTACTTGTGTCATATGGTATGTAGGCCAGGGTTTTGGTATATTTCGAACTGTTAACGATTTTAAGTTGAAATTTGTCTAATTGTTCCTGCGATAAGGGGTTTTCACTTAGAAGTCGGTAATGCTATACCCATTGTCTAATTCTTAAACGGATTCTGGATGTGCCACTATCATCTTTGAATTTTATCGGTTACAGTTTTCTCACCAATATTTTGTAGTAAGTTAATGCACATTTATGCATAAGTAGTACCGTTGGTTGTGATTATTTTTCTTATTTGTCTGCATATGAATTGTCAGCATTTGAAATCGTTTCGTGATTTACCGCGCTTGTAAATGGTACTTTTAAACACATAAGTATGCAGTTGTAGGGCGTAGTTAAAGCTCGATAGTGTAATTATTTGCCATTAAATATGTTAGCGAATAGTTACTCCAAATTTGTGCTTTTTAAATTCCATTATTACCATTTATAGGCTTAGTACCAACATCTCTCAAGTTTTGCTTTCACGCACGGATGAACAGAGGAAATCCAAAGCCAGTTCGGTATATTCTATTGATTTTGACTTATTGACGGTCAAAATATCTGCTATCTTTCAAAGCTTTTTTTTTTTAGGCACTAAACAAAATAACTTTAAAAAGGTATGTGTAAAATATGTACACATAATAAAAATGTATAAATCGAAATATTATATTTGGCAATGTTAGTTTTTGTACTATCAATTGTAATGACTTGATATACTTATTTCGTTACAATCTTAATATTATTTACTTATTATTATAATTCGGAATGAAAATTTATGATTTTTCCCTTAGTTTTTCAAATACATATGTATATAAGAAAGTACTAAGATCGGGTGCAGCCGAACATTTTATACTCTTGCAACTTGCAAGAATCAGGAGCATCAATGGTAAAAGTACCTTAAAATGCAAAACGTCAAAGAGAAGATCATAACCTAACAAATTTATACTTCACATACATATAACTTATACACTGACCTACGTATATATTCGTTACATAAGACTTGTTAGAAAACAAATTATTATACGTATGTAGTCCTTATTCAAAATGAGTTTGGATGTTCAAAAATACTGGTAATGGTCATGGGGGGCAAGGTGGTTTTCAAATTGTGATGATTATTTTTTAGGCAAATGATATACTATTATGGGTCAAATACGTTTTTAATTGAGATAAATCAAAATTGGCTGATATATGCAGAAAAACTCATCAGGAAATTCAAAATCTTTATATTAAGTATATGAGGCCATTTTAGATATACAGAAATACTACTGCAGAAAAAGAGTTCTATCAGATTTCTATCTCACACGTTCACCCATAACTTGATCAAAAGTCAACTGTAGGTACCGGGGTCCAAATATTCGGTACCTATGGACTTGGACATGATTTTGTTAGTTTGACAATTTGCGATCATATGGTGGCATACACTAAAAGGCATTATTCGCAAAGTTTATTCCCTTACATTAATTACTTTTTAATTGTGTGCTGGAGAAGTGAAAGAATCTAGTGGAATTTAAATTGTATTTATATGGAAAGTAGACGTGGTTTTAGTCCGATTTCACCCATTTTCACACTGTGATATATAAATACGATAGAATCTTTACGTACCGAATCGGTCAGTCAGGTCCCGAGATATGGGGAAGGTTTTAAAAAGATGGGCGGTGTAAGCCCATCGTCCAATTTCCCTCGGTCCCCTTTATGCAAACCTCTCCCGAGATAAAATTTTATGTTTTTCTGGTGTATTTAGTTATTGATTTATCATGCTTTTAGCAGTTTTAACAGTACCGTTATATGGTGAGTGAGCAGGGTTATTCTTCAATTTAATCCCATTTTCCTCTGTTAGTTGAATTTCTCATAACATTTGCAATAACAAACTTGGCTGTTGTAGTTTCAGTGGTTTAGAAGATATGTACTTTAACTTATAAGAGTGGTTGGCCCAAAACCACTTTCAAAATTGTATGCATATGCCCTTTCGGGACTGGCAAACCGCTGTGCAGTTTTATATCTTAATTTGACTGCTTAGGCATTTGGCAGCTGGATAACATGCTTCAGGACTCAACAGTGATTGCGCCAATCTATGAACCCGTACTGAAACATAAATCTTTAATGCAAGAAAATTTGTACCAGATTCTGCTTAGCACTAAACGATAGAGAGCAGCTTACACCTGCCTGAGATTCCAAGATACCTCATCACCAATTTCTACCATCACTGTAGCTGTTGTAGCTGTGTGATTTCATTTTGTATTTTTGAAGCAAAAGTTCAAATGATTCTTACATGAATATTGAGCACATGCTTATATTTTGAAATATAATTTTTTTATTTATGAATTGTTGTTATGAAACGATAGAAAGTAGCCTATGACCGTCCTGAGGTTTCAAGCTACTCTACAAACCAAACTACCAATTCGGCTCAGCTGTTCTTGAGATATAAATATAGACATCAATTGCGAAATAGCGACGGCAAAAAAAGGACCCTTTCTCCAGAACCAAAGGAAATTCTTCGTCTTTCCAAAGGTGGGTTAGCCTAATGTGGGGACCTATAAATATGTTTCATTTAAATATATATGATTATTTTGGACTGTAATCCCAGGCGTACTATGTATAATAACAGAATTTTTGTCAAGTGACCAGTCGATGTTAGGTAGAACTTTAAAGCAGAATTAAAATCCTATGGATTTACTAATAAAAAAACGAACTTGAATAATAATATTATCGGTATGATATTCAATTTAATACCTACATAAACTATTTAACAAATTGTGAACAATCCTTAAATATATGATACAATAGTAATGATTTATGAGTTTATGCTTACCCATTATGTACGATTTTATATAAACAAATTAATTTAATTAAGTTCTTGGGTAGTATATATATACATATATTATTTGTCCTGAACCTCTGTTTTCATTTATTCTTCGCTGAGAACAATTACTTGGCAGCATATTATTGGTTTTACTTTCATAACCTCCACCAAAAAAAGGTGTTGACATTTATTACAGTCCTTGTTGTTTTCACGCTTCCAATTTACCCCCGATGAAGGGGCAGCTAAGATTGCACACATAACGATTTCGTTATTAGGTGTATACCACGTTTATATACATACATAGATTTGTAGCATATGTATACGTGTTATAATTATGCTCAAACATTTAAGGTAAGGATACCTAGGAAAATACTCTACTTTCGGAAATTCAGAGCAACATACTAATTTCTCTGTATTTACATTTATAACCTATATTTTCAATTCCTTTATTTGATTTTTTATTCCATTTGTTTGGATAATATTGGTATTAATATTTGTAATAAAAATAGTATGGGAGTGATCAAAACTTCAAATCTTCAAATAAAGTTATATTATTATTTTCATACACATGAAAAAGTTATTAATAATATTGGCCAGTGTTTTCTTTTTACCAAATATTTTGCTAGACCACAATCACAATGAGTAAGAAATTTTTTATCTTATTAACTTAACATGTATGTATGCATTATATGGTAAATATATACTAAAGTAGTTTTATAACTATACATTTAATTTTAATAAATTATTCTCAAATGATATGTATATCTGATAACTGAAATCAATTGATTATATTAGAAGTATATGTATTGAGATGACGTGTAAAACTGAAGCAGAGGTTTGGGATTCATTACGCTAAGGGCATGATGTTTGGCCCAAGATCTGAACCAATTATTTCCATACACTCCATGGTGAAATAAAAGGCATCCTATCTTCAACATAAAATCTAGTGACAATAAGCGCCAACCACATATTTTCAAAAATCACACACATTTGGAACAGTCACACCAATTTAAAGACAAATGGGAGTCTATTGGAAATCACTATATAGCCTATTTTTTGGGGCAGAAAATTACTGGGCTTTTATTACAAAGTATACCAAGAACATCTTTTTCAGGGAATTTTATAAACATATCGGTCATATATTGATTGAAAAGATGTACTTAAAGTAATACCACCAATATACGCAGTATAAAGTCAGTAGATAGATTAGATGCTTGATTTTTTTTTCTGATAGATATTTACTAACGGTGATCCATTTGAGGTTCCTACTTATTTAAAGAAAACACAGAAATCCATTTAATGGGAAAATTTATTATCTTCCTAAAGAACATTCTTGGCATGGATTTTTTTTTGAGGCTTATCTTTGAAATGTTAGCTGCGCTATGTCTTGATGGTTCATCTGTTGAGTCATCTCTGATGACTCATTCGGAGCTGACTGGTAACTTGCGAATGATACGTGATGTTTCCTGGCCCAAGACCGATCAATCCCGCTTTGCATACTTCAGACCTTTACGTGATTATTTGCTTATAGAAGTGTTCTCTCAATAAATCATTGATTGATGCGATGCGGAGAAATAGCGCCTCACTTGTTGAACCAAACATTGCCGAGATCACGAGATTAAATTTCATGCATCAAATAGTCGATGATGGCGAGATAACAGTCCGCTGATACAGGCAGCCTTACTGCATTATTTTTGAAGCCGATATATACATACCATACCAAA
Organism: Bactrocera neohumeralis; assembly: GCF_024586455.1. Classification (NCBI taxonomy): domain Eukaryota; kingdom Metazoa; phylum Arthropoda; class Insecta; order Diptera; family Tephritidae; genus Bactrocera; species Bactrocera neohumeralis. The sequence goes on along the minus strand of NW_026094515.1, from coordinate 15,851 downwards.
AAGCTCGGCTAGATCAAGAAGGACGTCTCCGAGATGTTCGATACCAAACGATGGCTTTAGACAAGACAAATAAGACAACCTTTTAATGCGACTCTTCAATCTACTTCTTGAGAAAATAACTCGATCCGCGGAACTGAATAGGAGTACCATCTTCATGCAAGAGCAGTTGTTGGCGTACGCCGATGATATTGATATCATTGGCCACAACAACTGCGCCCTTAGTTTTCCAGACTGGATAAGGAAGCGAAGCATATTGATCTGATTGTCAATGAGGACAAGACGAAATATCTTCTGTCATCAAACAAACAGGCATCGCATTCGTGAATTCGCTTCCATCTTCTTTACAGTCGAAACTTCAGTCGGGATAATTCTTCGTCTATCGGAACAAGTATTAACAGCAACAACAATGTCAGCCCGACCTGTGCACAATAACTCTAACAGGTGCCACTTGGACTGAGTCTTGACAAACAAAAGCCAAACTCAATAAGTCATTGACACTGTCTTGCTATATAGTATGGAATATTTATGCAACTAATCAGCATGACCAGCAGTGAATATCGGGTTAGTTTAAAAGTGCGTGCCCGCCCTCTGCACTAGTTTATTGCACATATCTCCTAAATCGCCAAAGCTGCAAAACTAAATCTCAACAGCAACAACATTATAAGAACTCTACCGACATTGTGAAATGGATGAAATCGGCTGATAACCTCTCGCTCACTTCCCATATATATAATGGTAGTATTGTTAAAAACTACTAAGAGCGAGTTCAGCCAATAACTGAATATGTTAGAAACGTTTTACACACAGAGATTGTGCGGAGAGGACTCTAAAGGATTCGTTGCAAAGTTGAACGATAGGAGGGTCCCGCCCAATCTGAGGGGAAAGCATATATCTCGAGACTCACTTGACCGATTTTCAATTAACAAAGCATTTTCCAGCCTGTTTTTTTATGTTGCTTAAAGAATTGGCGAAATCGTACTACAGCCATGTTATATAACATTCCATTTGAAACTTTCCTTTCGTATACAAATCAAAAGAAATAAATTAATGTATCAGACAAAACATTCAGCAAATAGTACCTTTGGAGATTTGTCACCTTATGCCCAAAATTGTTCGCCATTAACACAAACTGTCTAATCCTTCCAGGCACGAATAACAAATGAACCAGCACCATAGTTGATCTTTCACAGAAAATATGTGATATATAATTGAAATCCAAGAATAATTTTTCTCCAACAGTGCGTCGGTGCGTCAAAAATGCTGAATCGGGTTAATACTTCCTTTTGCCACCGAATTAACGACCTTTCACCTTCCAGGTGATTTTTGTACCGCATACATCGGACAATATGTATAGTTCAGAAGAGCGTGTTCTATAACGATGAATTTGTGCTTAAAAAATAAACAATATAAAAGGAAACCTGTCTTAAAGTTATTTTCTGGCTTTAATCCTCTTCGTAAGTTGCAAGAGTCTGAGAAATGTTTAGTTCCAACTTAGCCCTTGCTTACTTGTTTAGGTTACAAACCCTATGCATCGTACGCCCATCTAAAAATGTCTTACTGATTCCATGTTGACGTCTAAATACAGCGCCTTGTTCAGTAGCAACAATCACAAAAGGTCCTATTCACATAAATATGTATGTTTACGTAATAACATATTCAAACAGTCTTACATGAATTTTTTGGAACACATAGAAAGATATATAGATACAAAGTATCCCATCTGTCCTGGTTCCCAAGCTAACTTCCCAAAAATTTTCAATAAATTCGGTTCAGCCGTCCGATAGGACAAAAACTCTTTCTTGAATATTCGCATAGTTGCAGTGCTTTAAACACAACATTCATTTCATCAGCTACTGCTAACCATTTTCCTTCCAATTTTGACCTCGTAATGAAGCGTACAATCCGGGGTTATTTTGTGCGTGGCTTCATGGAGAATGATACTTTCCAAGAACATTGGCCGTTGGGGCATGGAAAGACAGAAATCATTATATGGGGTGTATTGTAGGTGGAGAAAGGTAATGCGCTGATTGCATTAATTTTTTTAATATAAAAACACATACTGTAGAATATATTCGCCATTTGGTTTGTTAAGAAAACGAAAAACATATTATATTTGAGCAAATCTAAACTCGCGGCTCCTGCTCGTTTTGTTGTCGGGTGAATATCTTATCGTGTGGGATAATATCAAGATCCTCATGAATAGTTAATTGGCACTCATACTTTTTACAATATCGTCCATCACCATGAATAGTGCATACATAAATATATATGATCTAACAAAATCTTCACAGTTCTGCATCTGCATCGTATACGGATATCGTTACACATATATACTGTTGACAAAGTCACCGTTATATGACCATTAATAATGTTTAAAAAGGCAAATAAAACCAGAACACTACACCAGAACCACACACAAATTTTAGCATTCTTACTACAAAACTATAATACAATTCAATTAAATGTTTTTTGCAAAATAAAATGTTTTATGTTGCCTTATTTACAAAAACAAACTATACTTTTTAAGGTACACATTTTATGGACAAAAGTCACCGCCATTTGGTATTAACAATGTTTGAAGAGTGGCCACGCTCCACAAAATATTAAAAATACAAAAGTTCATGCTCAACTGATTCTGCAATTTATTTATAAAAATAATTTTTTTTTAATTTTACTTATTGTATAAATATATAAATTTAAACATTATAATGCATATTTCTTATGGACAAAAGTCACTCGTCATATTATATAAAAATTTCATTATAGGAAGAAATATATATTAATATGTTGTTGTTTACTGTTATTTTTAATAACTACTTGTAAAACGTGCATTGAATGAACTAACTTAAACATCTGAATTAATTTTCATCCATTCTTCAAGAAGTATTTGCTTTAGCCTATGTACATGCTTCTGTTATAGTCAATAATATTGCTGAGTAGAGCAGAAGAAGGGCGTCTTAAGCCCTATATCCAACCACCATACGGTAATGCGGTCTAATATTCATCGAATGTAATTCCAAAAATCAACGGCAAAAACCCAGACACTACACTTAAGAAAACACAGACTTGATTATTCTTTTTAAATATTGCATTGACCTGCATGCTGCAGAAACATTTGTCTCATCTTTGAATTATGATTATCTTGTTCAGTTACAAATATTACTATAATTTATATAGATGTTTATGTAAACAAAAACCACCGTATCCCACAGTAGCTGTGATTTACTTTGTATATTTAAAGAAAAATGTTCAAATGATTCTTACATGAATATTGAAGACATGCTTGTGCTTTGAAAACATAATTTTTTTATTTATTTTATTAGTGCCTATGCCTCCTGAGGTTCCAAGCATGCCTCATCACCAATTTTCAGCCAAATGGGTTCTCAGCCAACGGAGTTATGTAAATATTGACATAAACGGTGAAATCGAGAGTGAATTTGCAAAGGCCGGCTTGATGTAATACGCGGGCATACCACATACTATCAATATGAAACATTCAAATTAAATGTTCCCTGCGTTTCATTAAGGTACTCTACATACAACTCCCGATGATAGGAGTAAATGATAATGAAGTAAATAGTTATATAGCACAGAAGCTACACTATAGATAGAAACAAACTCTTCTAATTTTGTTTAATATAACTCATATAATGGCCAATATATATCCGGTATAAAGTCACCCGGAAGTTCGAAAATCTTTTTGTATTAGGTAGTATAGGATACCAAGGGGAAATATTGACCAGATTCAATACATTTTCATTTTTACATTTCAGCCAACCGAAGGGATGGTGTATTGCAAACTAAGAAAAGCTGATAATATTATTCAAACGAAAAATTCTGATCATCATGATAGATAACCATGAAAGACTTAACATAGGTGTTTTCTACAGACCAATGTTCTACCTGCCTTCTCTAACATATTTCGAAAAAAAGCCGAATGCCCTTCCCTCCATAAACAAAAGAAATACAACAATGCTGCCTGGGCAAACATGGAATCCTTAAACAGATATTCGGTGGAATAATGTGCTGATATCGACTTTGGCGATACCAGAGGAGCAGAGAGAGAGAGGAGAGCAGAGGAGCATTTAGCTACATACTGGCGAAAAATATAATGAACAAAGTGCAGTAAGCATGTTACATTTTTAATAACAACAAAATGCAACACCTGATTAAAATGAATAACATCTTAATATCAAAAACAAATGATTTATTTTGGGTTTGAAAATAAGAGCAGCGAATTTAAACTGGCTTTTAAATAAAATTTCAAAATTAATTTTGACCCGTGTTTATTATACAACGCGTTATTAAAGCCGCATTATTCAACTGGAGTACGACCTGTGCAACAAGTGATATAAAAACACAGAAGTTCTCGTCAAAAACCTTAGAGCTAAACATGTTTATCTAGAACTTGGAGCTTGTCGAGTTTTAAATAGATTTAAGATTTTATAAATTAATAAAGATATATTAATCTAAATATTGTCAGAAAAAACGCCAACAAAGTTTCAGACGTCGTAAACAAAAATGCAATACGGCTGTTTTATTTTATTAAGTTTATAAAATTTTAATACACTGTGCAGAAATTACAAAACATGTTCCGAATAGGTACTCATACACTAACTTTAACTCTTCTTTTCGATGGTTTTTTTTTCGATTTATAGATAAATTAAAGGTAAAGAAATAATCAGCATTACTTTAAACAAAGACTGAAAACTCTCAGATTCAGATTGTGTTATTACAGAAAATAACAAATTCCTTTGTGTAGTAATAAATTATAATATAAAAAATATGTTTTTTTGCAACTGTTTTTTATACTTGAGAAATTTTAAGTTTAGATGCCACTTTTTTAATAATGTAGTTGCCTAACGATTTTTTTAGCAAATTCAAAAACAAATCATCTAAAGAATTTGAATTGGCGTTGAAAAAGATGATGACTTTATAAAAACTTCTTTCATATGCATTAAATGCGGAATTCGGATGAATGGTCATTACTTGCGAAACCTGAATATAGTAATTAGGGCTTTTTAACGTAGTAAACATTCGGCTCGCGCAGTGAGATCTGTAAATGTGTTATTCACAAGTCATGACCAAATTATGTATGTGGTAAATCCATTTGTTAGAAAAGCATCACTCATACATATGTACCTGTGCATTTATATCGTGTCCGATAGGAGGGTCAGCAAATTACTTATGGTCTACACGGGGTTAACAAAAGTAAAAATTAACAAAACAAAATATTATACATACACAAACGCATAAGGCTATAAAACTAATTAATATTAAATCGCAGCTGAGAATCCCCATTTTGGAACTGATTCAAATAGAAAGTTAAGGATTATATAATATCTTTAATCTTAATAGATATATGTCCGACATATTAATATAAGATTCGAGAATCTACTTGCATATATATGTGGTAAAAGGTTGTTAGTTCACCTTATAACTCTCAAGAACGGCCAATGATTTAAGCCTGAAAATTGTGGAGAGGTAGCTTAACCAAGGTATGACATAGATACCTTTATCTCTTTATGTCGTTAATACAACTCATTAATGAAGCAATTATATTTTAAATAATACATTTGCTCAAAATTCATGTTTGTAAGAATCATTGAATATTTCTTACTCTTCAAAAAAAAAACAAAAATAGTAATAAAAAACAATAAAAACTCCATATCTATATATATAAAGAAAGTTGTTCTTAGTCACACTATATTTATAACTCAAGAATGGCTGCAAATTGGTGGGGAAGTAGTATCCTTTATGTCAAAATTTGATACAACTCATACATTCAAAATTTGTTGTTTAAAATAATAAGTCTTTGCTCCGAAATTCATGTTTGTAGGAATCATTTAATATATGCTCACAAATTTAAAACAGATTCTTCTTCAGAAATACACAATTGCTAAGTAATAGTATTGTAATAGTAGAAAAGAACTTGCAAACCAAATACGCAGTGTAATGGATGATAACTGTCTCAGTAATCAGTCGTTGAGCATATTGGCCGTGTTTTATTGACCATCATAAGCCACATTGAAGCAAAACCAGACAAATAAAACGCATTTAGCTTATTTCTCATTTTCGCTTAAATATGCATTATGTTGGCAATGCAATAAACAAGCATCTGATATTCAATATACCACTTATATATTTTTCATTTGTTTACATTTTATCTGTCAAATGAGGGTCGTCGTCATTGCCAACTACTTTTTTAGAAAATCATATATTGTGAATGAAAAAGTATTTAACTGGCAATGCCTCTAGCCCAATATACGTAAGCTATGATAGCTTATGATGTCAGCATAATTATGCAAAGCGACTAAGTCTTCCATACAAAAATGTTACAGCTAATTTGCTGATCAAATAAAACACGCCTATTATACAACATGCGTACAAAGACTGATAAACAAGACAAAACATCCGACTTTTCGTTTTTCCACGCCTGAGAACTGGTTCATCATGCAGTCTACTAGTCGGCAGTCGATTGACTCCAGTGTCAAATGATGGAGCTATGTTTCTATTGTCACACACCGACGCAAACTTCTCGTCGTTACGATTAGCAAGCGCTCAAAACTTCTCAGAATCAGTTATTCGTTGTTTTTATTGATTATGAACTGCGGCATCCACTTTTGCACATAGCTGGTAAAATTCCTAGAGCATCATTGTCTTCTCATGCTCAATTCGCCTGTTTCCAGCTTAGCAAATGTCTTTTCAACGAGGATTTCTGAGCCAAAATTCAACAGTATTTACCTCCAAAGCAGAATGCTTTATTAACACACGAGATGCTTTATGATCAATTCTTTTGTAAACTAACACAAGTTGCTACACAAAAATGCTATATCTTATTAACTAATAGTTATAATCCACCTAACAGAAATCATATATAGAAGGTAGTAGAAGTATTATCTATGTATCAGCTACAGCAAAGTGAAGGTGTGGACGGTCCTAGTTTTTAATAAAATAAATCGTGTTTGATAAAACATCTCTAACAAATGAAAAATTAGAGCAAAGATAACTAATTATTCATATGATGTTATCCATACGTATATAACTAGTCGATTCTTGACTTTGCTCATTCGCAAAAGTGTTCAGTAGAATGAGGGCATTATTTAAAAGAAAATTAAATATAATGTATCGCAACCCGCTATTTCTGAGAAAACTCTATCAAATTACTGTTTGATGTTTCATTGACACAAATTGAAAGGTGCATTTTCAAACTGTTTTACTTATACCATGGTTACATATTTAATACAATTGTATTATACATATTCAATCTATGTATATATAGTAAGTATCATTAAACATATATTCAATAAGTATTACTAAAAGTCAATACATTTGAAACTATATAGAAGGTATACAAGTATATATATGTCTTTATACACTTGTGTCATTTGAGTTTAGTTATAAAAGTTTTACCAACCAATCTGTATACCACTATACCTTGTACCTTCCCATGTCGTTCCATTTCGTCAACACACTACGTTGCCTTCGTTGGTGTTCTTCACGCCTTCTCAAATTGCTCAGGAATTTTATGTTTAGTTTATTTTTTTCTTCATCTTTTCACGGTACGCTGCCCTTCGACCGCGATCCATTTGGTCCGGAAACACGCAATTTGGCTAATCGAATGAACGGCGTTTTTTAGTTGTGAGATAAAATCGATGATGAGTTCGCACTGTCTAACCTTTGAAGAATGTGCGTTCTAATATATTCACATGCCTGCATATATATATGTACATGTATATTTAGCAGCATAACATGTATCAATATAGACATACATACTTACGTACGATCACTGGGAAATCTGTGAGTGGGATTGGTGGTAATTAGACAAAATTAAGTCATTATGGGTGGCTTCAGACTTTAAAAATATTCAACATATAACACCAGCCAACAACATATAGGCACATACGTATGTATAGCCGGATTGGTTGGAGAGATCCAACAACAATTACAACAAGATCTGCATGTCAGTCCAGAGGCCTGTTATGAGTTTTTTACTTTATTATAACCAATGTCATATTTGGAGCAAGTCATCGTAAACAACATATCTTATACATATACGAGTAATGCGTACTGGCATATTTCTTACCAGAATATAATCTTTAATGTACTCATTTATGAGTTATAAAATCTGTTATACAAAATTGCACAGATTAATATTGGCACAGTTTTAATTCTTGTTTTTTCTTTTACTGTATTAAAAGCACTACTGCTTATAAATTATACAACGCATTAGTGAATTACGTCTTAATATTATAACTTTTACTTAACACCATCTGTTAACTTTGTTCTCCTAAATTCCACTTTGGAAAGATGATTTGAAAACAGTTCGTTCTTAGTATTACTCGTCGAAATTAAACTACTATGTGTACCTACTACGAGCAAAAAAATAAGACTTTGCTCATAAATTTAAAATCTCACTTATTCTTTAAAATTTTTTTCGTTTCTCAAGTAATCCCTAATGGTCCTAATATACATTTGTAGTTAATGTTTTATCCAATCCTCGAAACAGTTTTAAATACTCGGCAGTGTTATCGGTGTAAAAACTATGCAGCTGGTTCATTTATTGTACGTAATACCCAAAAATTGGAGCGAGATAGATATATTATATTTATATAAATGATCAGAATGACGAAAAAGGTAAACCAGCGACTGTTTGTTTGTCCGTCTGTCCAGATGTAATGGAGTAAAAATTGAGATCGTGATGAAAACTGGTATGGTATCTTAGTACAAAACAAAAATTGGAGTTCGTAGATGGGCGGAAACCGGACCACTAACGCCATATCGCCATTAGCCGGTTAGCATATACCATATCCAAGCACTACATTGGCATAAAGTTGTAATTTGCACAGAGATTGCAGCAAGGAACACCATCACAAAAGTTTTTGAAAAGAGGAGGGTCTGCCCTCAAGCAAGTTTAATGAGCAGACTTAAACCACGCAAGCGCAACAACCAAATGCCGAGCAAGAAATCGGCAAAAATTTCACCGCGACAGGTGAATATGGATGAAATCGAGGATAACCTCGCCCACTTGTTAACGGGAACACAATGAGATGGTATGATATTTGTTGGATCTGTGAAATGACAATGAACGCACTGCTCGATCGCCAGTCAACCACATCTTCGGAACCCGATCAACCGATTTCGGACAAACAAGTGGTGCATTGTTCTCTTTTCTGATTTCATAACATATCGTGAGGCATCGGACGAATCGGATAACAAAACCACGCCTACTTCATATAGTAATAATTTTAATTCTACTTGATTCGTTCAGTTTCCAGTGCACACAACCGCTAAAGCAATTAATATAACGGGAACTTCGAAGCGAATAATGTTTTAGTGCGTGAGATTTGCGATTAAAAATTGTTTAAAGAGTATAAAGAAAGAAAGGAAAGAATTGAAGCACTACACTTGAGAACTGAAGAAAACTGCAAAATGTGGTGATGTGGTTTTGACTTAGATCCAAGACTCATCGCTGCAGTAATACGTTTCATGTCATTCTGAGAATGAAAGTTATTATTTTCATAATAGGTATTAATAATGGACATTTAAAGCTATGGGACCATGATATACTTACAGTTCTACTTATCGACGTGCAGAATATTAAAAGAGAAATAATTTTGTTGATGTGTACTGCGTAGAGCTTTAGAGTTGTAAGTAAATGCGCTTCAGAAATGATTCGATACTGCAGATAGAAGTTCGGTACAAGACTTGACTGACACTGGAACACCATGGGTGCGTAAACTCTCCGCAGTACCCTTCACGTGGATCCGGCCCTGAAATAGCAATATCCAACTTTAACAAAGCCATCAATTGAAAAAAAGAACGAATTTATTTTTAACAGTCCTAATATTATACCTATGGACACTATTTTTCATTATTTTTGAGGATAAGAAATGAATCAAACTTATAAAATTCTAAAGCTTACAAATTTCGAAGTAGGGGTCTTTGATTTGTGACGAGGCCTCAATGTTGCCTCAGTTCCTATTTTCTAAACGATTTTGGTTTGTCCATTCATCAATTTCTGTATAAAACTTTTTTGGAATGTTCTCTGCCAAAGAATTTATTAGCAAATTTGGTCAGAACCTGATCAGGTGGGTTTCTATTTGCTTTTGATACTCAATAAAAGTATTTGAGATCGTCTTTCGACTTTACCTTAAGACATTAAGATGTATAATGATTAAAGAAATAGGCTTTACATTCGCATTTTTTAAACAATATGATTTTATTCAGTAGAGACCTCCAAATAATTTTAATATTTACGTCGCAGGTTATCGCACGCAATATCACGTTTATTTCACAGAAGTCAGCATTTAAAGCAAATTTTTAGCCGCTATGCATTAGTTTTTACAAGCATTCCGGCAGTTGAAAATGTATATGTTTTTATTTTTTTAATAGACAGAAAAACAGGCAATGCCATCAATGAACTTCAGCATAACTACTGATATCGATCTGTTCAAACGACTTAAATACAAGCAAATTACATTAACGTTGAAAGATAACAAAATAAAACTAAAAGTCATGAATGAAAAGGAATGTCAGCAACAAAAATATTCAATGACCTAAAAGAAGCGAAGTATATGCAACAAATGGATTCTTGATAACTGTATAAGAAATGAGGGGTATTGATAAACTATGATGAACATTACCTTTTAAAATTTCCATTATTACAAAACTAAGTAGTACATATAGGACTGTAACACACATGTATCTACTTTCTTCATGTTCCTATTTATATACATATGGCCTTTATAAGTTTGTGTCCCTAATGTAACAGAAGCGATGGTATAAACTCTAAATCGTCACGGTAAAATTGGTAGCTTATCGCTATCCTTTATGGTACAACTTTGGGTGGCTTCCTCGGTTTAACAGCAGATAAGTAAGTAAAGGCTAAATTCGAGCCGAACGGGACGTTAGATATAATCTTTATTATTTTATGGCTAAGTAAATTTAGATCGCAATTTGGCTAAAATTATTAGGTGGGAGAGAATATGATTAAGAAATTACTTTTATATTTTTTGTTAATTATTTATATTAATGTAAAAGCGACCAGCGATCGGGTTTTCAGTAAAACCTGTGGGAGAAAAATTTATCTTAACACAGCTGCTTATATCAAAACATACTTATAGATCTTCAGTAAAATTGCTTAAAACTATTATTTCCAACAAAACAAAAACAAGAATGTACATATTCATTTTAGCCTGTTTTGTTTTTAATTTCCTGGACTTTAAACGGGTATAAAATAATATAGGTATGTTTGAAGGCATAAAGACTGAGGTCCATAGGGTTTTAAGGTTCGATTTCCATCAAGTTTAGATGAAAGATGCTAAATTTGAAGCGTCCAGAATATTATCACCAAAGTTGGTCTGGCTGTTCCGACTATTTGAATTTCAAATAAATGTGGTCGGTACCACGTTCGTTAACCAATGTTTAAATCTCCCCTCAATTGCATCGTCTCCGTATCACCTTTTTATTAGGCAGCATTTTTAGTAACCGTTATATTGATGGCGAGCTTACATACCAACTAATTTCATCTATTTTTCATTTGAGTATTTAAATTTGGTGGCTTGCGTAAACATAGATATTTGCAATAAAACTTAATAGGAACCGCCAAATTATCAAAAACATGTTAAACGATCTGTACAAAAATTTACAAGCTTATACGTATTTAGAGTATAATAGTTTTACACCTAAAACTGAGATAGATATAGGTTTATATATATGTAAATATTTATTTATTTTTTTATCATAAGAATACAAAGTATATACATAAATAGTATGCACCTATAGAGGTCTTACAGTTAACACCTGTTCATAGGCCTGGAAAACTAGTTGTTACAATTTTCTATCTTATTCCATACAAGCATTATTAAAATTATGCAACGACTTTGCGTTCTAAATTTTAATCTCTATATCGTTACAATCCGCTTTACAATTTTTCTTTTTATCATTTTTTTTCTTTTATTGTTTAGTGACTTTAATTCCATTGGTAATTTATTATAGTAACTTAACTGCTATATATTTTGAGTTCTTATATGCTATGTTCTTATTAATCTTTGGTAATACTAAAGACTTAGCTCTGGTTATACACTTGTAGTTGTAATATTCTTTTTTACTGGATTCGTAATTATAGAATAAAGATTCTACTATGAATTTATCTTTAATACCTAGTATTTGTGTACTATCATTTTTTCACAAATAGCACTAATTAATTTAGTTTGAATTCTTATAAGAATGTTCATTTCATTTTTATAACTACCGCCCCAGGCAATGATACCATAATTAACAATACTATCGAATAGGGCATAGTAAATCTTCTTCAGTGTTTTTGTTCATTATGTTTCTGTACTTAGAGAATATAAATATAAAGTACCTAGTTTTTTTATGACCTCTTTGATATGTGGCAATCAAAAATTAGGCCCAAATATGTTTACAATGCTCAACCCTGCTAATTACCTTATCATACTACATATATATCCTTATCTCAAAATTATTTGGTATACTATCTTTATAGACACCAAAAGTTATATAGTGATTTATCTACATTAAGAGTTAGATAATTATTGCACAGCCAGTTCCCAATCTTATCCATTAATTCAGTTATTTTGGTTTGAGCCTCATCCCAAGATTTCTTCTTCTTCTTAATTGGCGTAGACACCGCTTACGCGATTATAGCCGAGTTAACAACAGCGCGCCAGTCGTTTCTTCTCTTCGCTACGTGGCGCCAATTGGATATTCCAAGCGAAGCCAGGTCCTTCTCCACTTGGTCCTTCCACGGAGTGGAGGTCTTCCTCTTCCTCTGCTTCCCCCGGCGGGTACAGCGTCGAATACTTTCAGAGCTGGAGTGTTTCGTCCATCCGGACAACATGACCTAGCCAGCGTAGCCGCTGTCTTTTAATTCGCTGAACTATGTCAATGTCGTCGTATATCTCGTACAGCTCATCGTTCCATCGAATGCGATATTCGCCGTGGCCAATGCGCAAAGGACCATAAATCTTTCGCACAACTTTTCTCTTGAACACTCTCAACGTGGACTCATCAGTTGATGTCATCGTCCAAACCTCTGCACCATATAGCAGGACGGGAATTATGAGCGACTTATAGAGTTTGGTTTTTGTTCGTCGAGAGGACTTTACTTTTCAATTGCCTACTCAGTCCGAAGTAGCACCTGTTGGCAAGAGCAATCCTGCGTTGGATTTCCAGGCTGACATTGTTGGAAAATTATCTACAACTTCAAAGTTATGACTGTCAACAGTGACGTGAGAGCCAAGTCGCGAGTGCGACGACTGTTTGTTTGATGACAGGAGATATTTCGTCTTGCCCTCGTTCACTGCCAGACCCATTTTCTGTGCTTCCTTGTCCAGCCTGGAGAAAGCAGAACTAACGACGCGGGTGTTGAGGCCGATGATATCAATATCATCGGCATACGCCAGTAGCTGTACACTCTTATAGAAGATGGTACCTTCTCTATTTAGTTCTGCAGCTCGAACTATTTTCTCCAGAAGCAGGTTGAAAAAGTCGCACGATAGGGAGTCGCCTTGTCTGAAACCTCGTTTGGTATCGAACGGCTCGGAGAGGTCCTTCCCGATTCTGACGGAGCTCTTCGTGTTGCTCAGCGTCAGTTTACACAGCCGTATTAGTTTTGCGGGGATACCAAATTCAGACATCGCGGCATAAAGGCAGCTCCTTTTCGTGCTATCGAAAGCAGCTTTGAAATCGACGAAGAGGTGGTGTGTGTCGATTCTCCTTTCACAGGTCTTTTCCAAGATTTGGCGCATGGTGAATATCTGGTCGGTTGTTGATTTTCCAGGTCTGAAGCCACACTGATAAGGTCCAATCAGTTTGTTGACGGTGGGCTTTAATCTTTCACACAATACGCTCGATAGAACCTTATATGCGATGTTGAGGAGGCTAATGGCGCAGATTGTGGGGTCCCTTTTTTAGTTGGCGCAGATTCCAATCGTTGGGGTCTCGTCCGACCATATTTTTATGCTGATGCATGCTCCTTATCAGTTCTTCGCCGCCGTGTTTAAATAGCTCGTTTTGTTGTTCTTCAGGCGGGTAATTGCTATTCGAACTTCTTCATGGTCGGGCAATGGAACGTCTGCTCCATCGTCATCGATTGGGGAATCGGGTTCGCCTTCTCCTGGCGTTGTACTTTCACTGCCATTCAGCAGGCTGGAGAAGTGTTCCCTCCATAATTAAAGTATGCTCTGGGCATCGGTGACTAGATCACCTTTGGGGGTTCTACAAGAGTATGCTCCGGTCTTGAAACCCCTGTCGGCCAGCTTATCAAGCTCTTCGTACTCACGCATTTCAGCCTCTTTCTTCTTCTGTCTACAAATGCGTCTCGCTTCCCTCTTCAACTCTCGGTATCTATCCCATCCCGCACGTGTAGTGGTCGAGCGTAACGGTGCGAGGTAGGCAGCCTGTTTTCTCTCCGCTGCGACTTTTGCGTTCTTTTGCACTTTCCGAAAACCAATGGTTTCGGTTGCAGCTGTACGTAAGGAGTTTGAAATGCCGTCCCACAGTTCCCTTATACCGAGTTGTTGACGAGTGCTCTCAGAGAGCAGGAGTGCAAGCCGAGTAGAAAATCGTTCGGCTGTCTGTTGTGATTGCAGCTTCTCGACGTCGAACCTTCCTTGTGTTTGTTGACGTGCGTTTTTTGCTGCACAGGCGGGTGCGAATCTTGGCTGCAACAAGATAGTGGTCCGAGTCGATGTTAGGACCTCGGAGCGCACGCACATCTAAAACACTGGAGACGTGTCTTCCGTCTATCACAACATGATCGATCTGGTTGGTAGTTTTTCGATCCGGAGACAGCCAGGTAGCTTGATGAATCTTCTTATGCTGGAATCTAGTACTACAGATAACCATATTTCGGGCCCCGGCGAAGTCAATCAGCCTCAACCCATTTGGGGATGTTTCGTCGTGGAGGCTGAATTTACCGACCGTAGTGCCAAATATACCTTCTTTGCCCACCCTGGCGTTAAAGTCGCCAAGCACGATTTTGACATCGTGGCGGGGGCAGCTCTCATAAGCGCGCTCCAAGCGCTCATAGAAGGCATCTTTGGTCACATCGTCCTTCTCTTCCGTCGGGGCGTGGGCGCAAATCAGCGATATGTTGAAGAACCTCGCTTTGATGCGGATTGTGGCTAGACGTTCATTCACCGGAGTGAATGATAGTACTCGGCGACGGAGTCTCTCTCCCACCACGAATCCAACACCAAACTTGCGCTCCTTTATA
Source organism: Bactrocera neohumeralis (assembly GCF_024586455.1). NCBI lineage: Eukaryota > Metazoa > Arthropoda > Insecta > Diptera > Tephritidae > Bactrocera > Bactrocera neohumeralis. Next base: position 607 of record NW_026094515.1, on the reverse strand, counting down.
TGGCCACTGTAGTAAATGTCACAAGGACCTACTCGTCTCTGTCCTTGTCCCGTCCATCGCATTTCTTGGACGGCGGTGATGTCAGCCTTTATTGTTGCGAGGACATCAACCAGCTGGGCAGCGGCACCTTCCCAATTAAGGGTCCGGACATTCCAGGTGCATGCCCTAATATCGTAGTCCTTATTTCGTTTGCCATGGTCGTCATCAAAAAGGGGGTCTCTCATCCGAGGCTTGTTGCTAGCTTTTCACTGGGGGATGTTTTTTTACGTGCGGGTCCAAACCCAGCGCACAACCCTATGTAGGGGATGTTTCGCCTTCTCACTATAGCTCGGATTAATTTGGATGTTCTTAGGCTACCCAGAGGATACTTTGTCAAAGACCGGAAGTAGTGAGCTGCTTGAGCCATGTGTAAAGAATCGTACCTCCGGGCTTTGAAAGATCCCCTTGAATAAGAACATCCCTTTTAACGACTAAAGGAAGGGCCCTCCCCCATAGGGTTTTCCCGGGTTTGGCCCCACAAACCCACCCCCAAAGAAAAAAAAAAAAACCTGGGTGAGGCCCGATGAGCCTGGCAAAACGAAATAAGGACTACGATATAAAGGGGATG
>NW_026094514.1:0-995 GCF_024586455.1 Bactrocera neohumeralis | reverse complement strand
GCCGCTAGAGCGTTTACAAAGTTTTCTCAAAACACTTCATTTGTTTGTGAACACTATTGCCACGCTCCTGGTAGGGATAGAGAATAAGTTGAGGGCTTTTCTAAAAGCTTCTTAAATTATCTAACCGATGCTGTTTATTTGACCCACCTACGTCGAATACTTTAGCCGCTAGAGCGTTTACAAAGTTGAAACAAACATGTGATTTTTCTCAAAACACTTAATTTTTTGCGAACACTATTGCCGCGCTCCTGGTAGGGACAGAGAATGTGTTGAGGGCTTTTCTAAAAGCTCCTTAAATTATCTAACCGATGCTGTTTATTTGACCCACCTACATCGAATACTTTAGCCGCTAGAGCGTTTACAAAGTTGAAACAAACATGTGATTTTTCTCAAAACACTACATTTGTTTGTGAACACTATTGCCACGCTCCTGGTAGGGATAGAAAATAGGTTGAGGGCTTTTCTAAAAGCTCCTTAAATTATCTAACCGATGCTGTTTACTTTGACCCACCTACGTCGAATACTTTAGCCGCTAGAGCGTTTACAAAGTTGAAACAAACATGTGATTTTTCTCAAAACACTTCATAAAAGCTCCTTAAATTATCTAACCGATGCTATTTATTTGACCCACCTACATCGAATACTTTAGCCGCTAGAGCGTTTACAAAGTTGAAACAAACATGTCTATATTTGTTTGTGAACACTGTTGCCGCGCTCCTGGTAGGGATAGAGAATGAGTTGAGGGCTTTTCTAAAAGCTTTTTAAATTATCTAACCGATGCTATTTATTTGACCCACCTACGTCGAATACTTTAGCCGCTAGAGCGTTTACAAAGTTGAAACAAACATGTGATTTTTCTCAAAACACTACATTTGTTTGTGAACACTATTGCCAGGCTCCTGGTAGGGATAGAAAATAGGTTGAGGGCTTTTCTAAAAGCTTCTTAAATTATCTAACCGATGCTATTTATTTGACCCACCTACGTCGAACACTTT
>NW_026094513.1:0-8522 GCF_024586455.1 Bactrocera neohumeralis | reverse complement strand
GGATGTCCCCAAAGTAAGATGAAAAATTTATTTAAACAAGGGTGAAAATGGTTTAAAATAATTCTTTTAAAAATTTATATACAAAAATCACTTTATACCTTAATATAAGTTTAAAGGGAATTAATGATTTGAAGTAACTCAATATCGATTGCTAAATGTGAATATACAAGACAATCGACTTTATACCTTAATATAAGAACCTTAATATAAGTGTGGAATTCTTTCAAATGCACTGCCGTTATGGCTTTATGTCCACTTCACTATGATGAAGGAGGTTAATTAACTTAAATAAGTGAAGTAAATGATTTGAAGCAACTCAATATCGATTGCTAAATGTGTATATACAAGAAAATCGACTTTATACCGTAATATGAGATTGTGGAATACTTCCAAATGCACTGTCGTTATGGCTTTATGTCCACTTCAGTAAGATGAAGAAGGTTAATTAACTGAAATATGTTAAATTAATGATTTGCAGCAACTCAATATCGATTGCCAAATGTGTATATACAAGAAAATCGACTTTATACCTTAATATAAGATTGTGGAATTCTTCCAAATGCACTGCCGTTATGGCTTTATGTCAACTTCAGTAAGATGAAGAAGGTTATTTAACTTAAATATGTTAAACTAATGGTTTGAAGCAACTCAATATCGATTGCCAAATGTGTATATACAACAAAATCGACTTTATAACGTAATATGAGATTCTGGAATTCTCCCAAATGCACTGCCGTTATGGCTTTATGTCCACTTCAGTAAGATGAAGAATGTTAATTAACTTAAATAAGTGAAGTAAATGATTTGAAGCAACTCAGTGTCGATTGCTAAATGTGTATATACAAGAAAATCGACTTTATACCTTAATATAAGATTAAGGAATTCTTTCAAATGCACTGCCGTTATAGCTTTATGTCCACTTCAGTAAGGTGAAGAAGGTTAATTAACTTAAATATGTGAAGTAAATGATTTGAAGCAACTCAATATCGATTGCTAAATGTGTATATACAAGAAAATCGACTTTATACCTTAATATAAGATTGTGAAATTCTTCCAAATGCACTGCCGTTATGGCTTTATGTCCACTTCAGTAAGATGAAGAAGGTTAATTAACTTAAATATGTTAAACTAAATGATTTGAAGCAACTCAATATCGATTGCTAAATGTGTATATACAAGAAAATCGACTTTATACCTTAATATAAGATTGTGGAATTCTTTCAAATGCACTGCCGTTATGGCTTTATATCCACTTCAGTAAGATGAAGAATGCTAAATAACTTAAATAAGTGAAGTAAATGATTTGAAGCAACTCATTGAATTAAAGCCAAATGCACTGCCGTTATGGCTTTATGTCCACTTCAGTAAGATGAAGAAGGTTAATTAAATTAAATATGTTAAATTAATGATTTGCAGCAACTCAATATCGATTGCTAAATGTGTATGTACAAGAAAATTGACTTTATACCTTAATATAAGATTGTGGAATTCTTTCAAATGCACTGCCGTTATGGCTTTATGTCCACTTCAGTAAGATGAAGAAGGTTAATTAACTTAAATAAGTGAAGTAAATGATTTGAAGCAACTCAATATCGATTGCTAAATGTGTATATACAAGAAAATCGACTTTATACCTTAATATAAGATTGTGGAATTCTTCCAAATGCACTGCCGTTATGGCTTTATGTCCACTTCAGTAAGATGAAGAAGGTTAATTAACTTAAATATGTTAAACTAAATGATTTGAAGCAACTCAATATCGATTGCTAAATGTGTATATACAAGAAAATCGACTTTATACCTTAATATAAGATTGTGGAATTCTTTCAAATGCACTGCCGTTATGGCTTTATGTCAACTTCAGTAAGATGAAGAAGGTTAATTAACTTAAATAAGTGAAGTAAATGATTTGAAGCAACTCAATATCGATTGCTAAATGTGAATATACAAGAAAATCGACTTTATACCTTAATATAAGATTGTGGAATTCTTTCAAATGCACTGCCGTTATGGCTTTATGTCCACTTCAGTAAGATGAAGAAGGTTAATTAACTTAAATAAGTGAAGTAAATGATTTGAAGCAACTCAATATCGATTGCTAAATGTGTATATACAAGAAAATCGACTTTATACCTTAATATAAGATTGTGGAATTCTTCCAAATGCACTGCCGTTATGGCTTTATGTCCACTTCAGTAAGATGAAGAAGGTTAATTAACTTAAATATGTTAAACTAATGATTTGAAGCAACTCAATATCGATTGCTAAATGTGTATATACAAGAAAATCGACTTTATACCTTAATATAAGATTGTGGAATTCTTCCAAATGCACTGCCGTTATGGCTTTATGTCAACTTCAGTAAGATGAAGAATGTTAATTAACTTAAATAAGTGAAGTAAATGATTTGAAGCAACTCAATATCGATTGCTAAATGTGTATATACAAGAAAATCGACTTTATACCTTAATATAAGATTGTGGAATTCTTCCAAATGCACTGCCGTTATGGCTTTATGTCCACTTCAGTAAGATGAAGAAGGTTAATTAACTTAAATATGTTAAACTAATGATTTGAAGCAACTCAATATCGATTGCTAAATGTGTATATACAAGAAAATCGACTTTATACCTTAATATAAGATTGTGGAATTCTTCCAAATGCACTGCCGTTATGGCTTTATGTCAACTTCAGTAAGATGAAGAATGGTTAATTAACTTAAATATGTTAAACTAAATGATTTGAAGCAACTCAATATCGATTGCTAAATGTGTATATACAAGAAAATCGACTTTATACCTTAATATAAGATTGTGGAATTCTTCCAAATGCACTGCCGTTATGGCTTTATGTCCACTTCAGTAAGATGAAGAAGGTTAATTAACTTAAATATGTTAAACTAAATGATTTGAAGCAACTCAATATCGATTGCTAAATGTGTATATACAAGAAAATCGACTTTATACCTTAATATAAGATTGTGGAATTCTTCCAAATGCACTGCCGTTATGGCTTTATGTCCACTTCAGTAAGATGAAGAAGGTAAATTAACTTAAATATGTTAAAGTAATGATTTGAAGCAACTCAATATCGATTGCTAAATGTGTATATACAAGAAAATCGACTTTGTACCTCAATATGAGATTGTGGAATTCTTCCAAATGCACTGCCGTTATGGCTTTATGTCCACTTCAGTAAGATGAAGAATGTTAATTAACTTAAATAAGTGAAGTAATGATTTGAAGCAACTCAATATCGATTGCTAAATGTGTATATACAAGAAAATCGACTTTATACCTTAATATAAGATTGTGGAACTACTTCCAAATGCACTGCCCTTATGGCTTTATGTCCACTTCAGTAAGATGAAGAAGGTAAATTAACTTAAGTAAGTAAATGATTTGAAGCAACTCAATATCGATTGCTAAATGTGTATATACAAGAAAATCGACTTTATACCTTAATATAAGATTGTGGAATTCTTCCAAATGCACTGCCGTTATGGCTTTATGTCAACTTCAGTAAGATGAAGAATGTTAATTAACTTAAATATGTTGAAGTAATGATTTGAAGCAACTCAATATCGATTGCTAAATGTGTATATACAAGAAAATCGACTTTATACCTTATAATAATTAACTTAGATTGTGGAATTCTTCCAAATGCACTGCCGTTATGGCTTTATGTCCACTTCAGTAAGATGAAAGATGAAGAAGGTTAATTAACTTAAATATGTTAAAAATGATTTGAAGCAACTCAATATCGATTGCTAAATGTGTATATACAAGAAAATCGACTTTATACCGTAATATAAGATTGTGGAATTCTTCCAAATGCACTGCCGTTATGGCTTTATGTCCACTTCAGTAAGATGAAGAAGGTAAATCGACTTAAATATGTTAAACTAATGATTTGAAGCAACTCAATATCGATTGCCAAATGTGTATATACAAGAAAATCGACTTTATACCTTAATATAAGATTGTGGAATTGTTCCAAATGCACTGCCGTTATGGCTTTATGTCCACTTCAGTAAGATGAAGAATGTTAATTAACTTAAATAAGTGAAGTAAATGATTTGAAGCAACTCAATATCGATTGCTAAATGTGTATATACAAGAAAATCGACTTTATACCTTAATATAAGATTGTGGAATTCTTCCAAATGCACTGCCGTTATGGCTTTATGTCCACTTCAGTAAGATGAAGAAGGTTAATTAACTTAAATAAGTGAAGTAAATGATTTGAAGCAACTCAATATCGATTGCTAAATGTGTATATACAAGAAAATCGACTTTATACCTTAATATAAGATTGTGGATTTTTTCAAATGCACTGCCGTTATGGCTTTATGTCCACTTCAGTAAGATGAAGAAGGTTAATTAACTTAAATATGTTAAATTAATGATTTGAAGCAACTCAATATCGATTGCCAAATGTGTATATACAAGAAAATCGACTTTATAACGTAATATGAGATTTGGAATTCTCCCAAATGCACTGCCGTTATGGCTTTATGTCCACTTCAGTAAGATGAAGAATGTTAATTAACTTAAATAAGTGAAGTAAATGATTTGAAGCAACTCAATATCGATTGCTAAATGTGTATATACAAGAAAATCGACTTTATACCTTAATATAAGATTGTGGAATTCTTCCAAATGCACTGCCGTTATGGCTTTATGTCCACTTCAGTAAGATGAAGAAGGTTAATTAACTTAAATATGTTAAACTAATGATTTGAAGCAACTCAATATCGATTGCCAAATGTGTATATACAAGAAAATCGACTTTATACCTTAATATAAGATTGTGGAATTTTTCCAAATGCACTGCCGTTATGGCTTTATGTCCACTTCAGTAAGATGAAGAAGGTTAATTAACTTAAATAAGTGAAGTAAATGATTTGAAGCAACTCAATATCGATTGCTAAATGTGTATATACAAGAAAATCGACTTTATACCGTAATATGAGATTGTGGAATTCTTCCAAATGCACTGTCGTTATGGCTTTATGTCCACTTCAGTAAGATGAAGAAGGTTAATTAACTGAAATATGTTAAACTAATGATTTGAAGCAACTCAATATCGATTGCCAAATGTGTATATACAAGAAATTCGACTTTATACCTTAATATAAGATTGTGGAATTCTTCCACGTGCACTGATGTTATGGCTTTATGTCCACTTCAGTAAATAATTTGGAACAACTCAATATCGATTGCCAAATGTGTATATACAAGAAAATCGACTTTATAACGTAATATGAGATTCTGGAATTCTCCCAAATGCACTGCCGTTATGGCTTTATGTCCACTTCAGTAAGATGAAGAATGTTAATTAACTTAAGTAAGTGAAGTAAATGATTTGAAGCAACTCAATGTCGATTGCTAAATGTGTATATACAAGAAAATCGACTTTATACCTTAATATAAGATTAAGGAATTCTTTCAAATGCACTGCCGTTATGGCTTTATGTCCACTTCAGTAAGATGATGGAGGGTAATTAACTTAAATTAGTGAAGTAAATGATTTGAAGCAACTCAAAATCGATTGCTAAATGTGTATAAGTATACAAGAAAATCGACTTTATACCTTAATATAAGATTATGAAATTCTTCCAAATGCACAGCCGTTATGGCCTTATGTCAACTTCAGTAAGATGAAGAAGGTTGATTAACTTAAATATGTCAAACTTATGATTTGGAGCAATTTAATATCGATTGCTAAATGTGTATATACAAGAAAATCGACTTTGAACCTTAATATAAGATTGTCGAATTATTTCAAATGCACAGCCGTTATGGCTTTATGTCCACTTCACTATGATGAAGGAGGTTAATTAACTTAAATAAGTGAAGTAAATGATTTGAAGCAACTCAATATCGATTGCTAAATGTGTATATACAAGAAAATCGACTTTATACCTTAATATAAGATTGTGGAATTCTTCAAATGCACTGCCGTTATGGCTTTATGTCCACTTCAGTAAGATGAAGAAGTTAAATTAACTTAAATATGTTAAACTTAATGATTTGCAGCAACTCAATATCGATTACTAATGCACTGCCGTTATGGCTTTAGATACACTTCAGTAAGATGAAGAATGTTAATTAACTTAAATAAGTGAAGTAAATGATTTGAAGCAACTCAATATCGATTGCTAAATGTGTATATACAAGAAAATCGACTTTATACCTTAATATAAGATTGTGGAATTCTTCCAAATGCACTGCCGTTATGGCTTTATGTCCACTTCAGTAAGATGAAGAAGGTTAATTAACTTAAATATGTTAAACTAAATGATTTGCAGCAACTCAATATCGATTGCTAAATGTGTATATACAAGAAAATCGACTTTATACCTTAATATAAGATTGTGAATTCTTCCAAATGCACTGCCGTTATGGCTTTATGTCAACTTCAGTAAGATGAAGAATGTTAATTAACTTAAATAAGTGAAGTAAATGATTTGAAGCAACTCAATATCGATTGCTAAATGTGTATATACAAGAAAATCGACTTTATACCTTAATATAAGATTGTGGAATTCTTCCAAATGCACTGCCGTTATGGCTTTATGTCCACTTCAGTAAGATGAAGAAGGTAAATTAACTTAAATATGTTAAATAAATGGTTTGCAGCAACTCAATATCGATTGCCAAATGTGTATATACAAGAAAATCGACTTTATACCTTAATATAAGATTATGGAATTCTTCCAAATGCACTGCCGTTATGGCTTTATGTCAACTTCAGTAAGATGAAGAAGGTAAATTAACTTAAATATGTTAAACTAATGATTTGAAGCAACTCAATATCGATTGCCAAATGTGTATATACAAGAAAATGGACTTTATACCTGAATATAAGATTGTCGAATTTTCCAAATGTACTGCCGTGATGGCTTTATGTCAACTTCAGTAAGATGAAGAAGGTTAATTAACTTAAATATGTTAAACTAATGATTTGCAGCAACTCAATATCGATTGCCAAATGTGTATATACAAGAAAATCGACTTTATACCTTAATATAAGATTGTGGAATTCTTCCAAATGCACTGCCGTTATGGCTTTATGTCCACTTCAGTAAGATGAAGAAGGTTAATTAACTTAAATATGTTAAATTAATGATTTGAAGCAACTCAATATCGATTGCATAAGTGTGTATATACAAGAAAATCGACTTTATACCTTAATATAAGATTGTGGAATTCTTCCAAATGCACTGCCGTTATGGCTTTATGTCCACTTCAGTAAGATGAAGAAGGTTAATTAACTTAAATATGTTAAACTTATTATTTGTAGCCACTCAATATCGATTGCCAAATGTGTATATACAAGAAAATCGACTTTATACCTTAATATAAGATTGTGGAATTCTTCCAAATGCACTGCCGTTATGGCTTTATGTCCACTTCAGTAAGATGAAGAAGGTTAATTAACTTAAATAAGTGATTTGAAAAAAATGAATGATTTGAAGCAACTCAACATCGACTGCTAAATGTGTATATACAAGAAAATCGACTTTATACCTTAATATAAGATTGTGGAATTCTTCCAAATGCACTGCCGTTATGGCTTTATGTCCACTTCAGTAAGATGAAGAAGGTTAATTAACTTAAATATGTTAAATTAATGATTTGAAGCAACTCAATATCGATTGCTAAATGTGTATATACAAGAAAATCGACTTTATACCGTAATATAAGATTGTGGAATTCTTCCAAATGCACTGCCGTTATGGCTTTATGTCCACTTCAGTAAGATGAAGAAGGTTAATTAACTTAAATATGTTAAATAATGATTTGAAGCAACTCAATATCGATTGCTAAATGTGTATATACAAGAAAATCGACTTTATACCTTAATATAAGATTGTGGAATTCTTCCAAATGCACTGCCGTTATGGCTTTATGTCCACTTCAGTAAGATGAAGAAGGTTAATTAACTTAAATATGTTAAACTAATGGTTTGAAGCAACTCAATATCGATTGCCAAATGTGTATATACAAGAAAATCGACTTTATACCAAAATATAAGATTTTGGAATTCTTCCAAATGCACTGCCGTTATGGCTTTATGTCCACTTCAGTAAGATGAAGAAGGTTAATTAACTTAAATATGTTAAAGTAATGATTTGAAGCAACTCAATATCGGTTTTTAAATGTGTATATACAAGAAAATTATACCTTAATATTACAAGAAAACCGACTTTATACCTTAACATAGAATAGTGGAATTCTTCCAAATGCACTGCCTTTATGGCTTTATGTCCACTTCAGTAAGATGAAGAAGGTAAATTAACTTAAATATGTTAAATTAATGATTTGCAGCAACTCAATATCGATTGCCAAATGTGTATATACAAGAAAATCGACTTTATACCTTAATATAAGGATGTGGAATTCTTCCAAATGCGCTGCCGTTATGGCTTTATGTCCACTTCAGTAAGATGAAGAATGTTAATTAACTTAAATAAGTGAAGTAAATGATTTGGAGCAACTCACTATCGATTGCTA
>NW_026094512.1:5000-6547 GCF_024586455.1 Bactrocera neohumeralis | reverse complement strand
ATTATATTATTTTTATATAATATGTTTTATATTATATAAAATTTTAAATGATATTTTCTTATTTGAAAATTACACAATACACAAAATATAAAAAAGACATCCTTATATACAACACAGACAACACATTTACTTTTTTATATATTTTTTCGGACTTTTTTTTATAAAGCTTTAATATTTATTGATTGCTTTATATTATTCTGGTACCCCCATATACTATTTTTTCCATATATTTGCTTATTTCTCTTTGAAAATTTTTATTATATATATTAAATATGGATTTTCTTATACATATTCTCTTCTTTCAGTCCAATTAATTGGCACACTGATGTTTGGTTTGTTATGTGTGTTATGGTGCAATACGGTTGCTTTTTATGTTTTTGCTTTTGTATCGTGAAAAGAATTTTCGTTCTCTATACATAATATTATTTAATTATGTAAGAACGATATTTCTTCTTATATTAGCTAAACTTTCAAATAATATCATTTTTTATACATTTTACTTTATTTCAATGCATAATGTGTATATATCATTTTTTAAGAATATATACATTTTTTCTTTGATTTGAAATTAAAAATTTCAAATTCCATTATATTTATTTTTCAATAATAAATATATGATTATGAAAGTATTTTTTTAGCGTAATAATATAAATATTTCACTTAATTTAATACAATTCCATTAGCACATATATTTTTATGTGTAATAAGAATAGTTTAAAGAAAGTTAAAATATTCTTTCATATGCTACTTGTTAAGTATAGAATTTTAAATTTCGTCATATTGTTTTAATATAACAAAATTTGTCTATATAAACCAACTGTAGCCAGGTACCAGGAATAAAAAACCCACAAATTTACGTATACAAATTATTTACTAAAATACTTATAAAAATAAAAATTTTCATATAAGTACTAAGTCCATAAAGTCATACAAGTATAAAAATTCTCATACAAGTACTAAATGAAAAATTTCATACTAGTAGAAAAGCATATTTAATTAAAATATAATGAAATATATAGAGATATAACATATATTAACTAGTTTTCACTAATAAAAAATTTTCATATAAGTACTAACTTATAAAGTCATACAAGTAATCATTTTCATATAAGTACTATTTCAGTATATGTCAATTTGAGCAAATTTGTGCAGATTTGTTATAAATGTTCCCTGCCACGTTGTCCTCACCAACCCGAAATCGTATGGAAAATTTACTTTTGCCCATTTAAAATTTACAAACTCAAATATTCATGGGTAATTTATATGATTTTCAGAGCTCTCTAGGTTATAAGCAAACTTATAACATCAAAAGTATTTTTGCACTCTGTTTTTTTTTGACAATTTTTTACTTGTATGACTTTATATTTAATACTTATATGAAAATTATTTACTTATATGACTTTATAAACTTAATACTTATAGGGAAATTTATTACTTGTATGAATTTTTGACTTATATGACTTTATGCACTTAATACTTATATGAAAATTATTTACTTACATGACTTTTACACTTAATACTTATATGAAAATTATTTACTTAAATGA
>NW_026094511.1:0-2879 GCF_024586455.1 Bactrocera neohumeralis | reverse complement strand
AGGTGTAAAATTGATTTTTTGGTACATACATATTATGCAATCGATATCAAGATGCGTAAAAATATGAACTTTACATATTTATGCAAATTAGCCGTTTTGATGCTATTGGAGTTGTCATAGAGTTGTTCTATAGCAATAGCGACAGTGTATTTGGAACAATTTTACAATCTTAAATTAAGGTGTAAAATTGATTTTTTGGTACATACATATTATGCAATCGATATCAAGATGCGTAAAAATATGAACTTTACATATTTATGCAAATTAGCCGTTTTGATGTTATTGGAGTTGTAGCCGTTTTGATGCTATTGGAGTTGTCATAGAGTTGTCCTATAGCATTAGCGACAGTGTATTTGGAACAATTTTACAATCTTAAATTAAGGTGTAAAATTGATTTTTTGGTACATACATATTACGCAATCGATATCAAGATGCGTAAAAATATGAACTTTACATATTTATGCAAATTAGCCGTTTTGATGTTATTGGAGTTGTCATAGAGTTGTTCTATAGCAATAGCGACAGTGTATTTGGAACAACTTTGAAATCTTAAATTAAGGTGTAAAATTGATTTTTTGGTACATACATATTATGCAATCGATATCAAGATGCGTAAAAATATGAACTTTACATATTTATGCAAATTAGCCGTTTTGATGCTATTGGAGTTGTCATAGAGTTGTTCTATAGCAATAGCGACAGTGTATTTGGAACAATTTTACAATCTTAAATTAAGATGTAAAATTGATTTTTTGGTACATACATATTATGCAATCGATATCAAGATGCGTAAAAATATGAACTTTACATATTTATGCAAATTAGCCGTTTTGATGTTATTGGAGTTGTCATAGAGTTGTTCTATAGCATGCGACAGTGTATTTGTTTGAAATCTTAAATTAAGGTGTAAAATTGATTTTTTAGTACATACATATTATGCAATCGATATCAAGATGCGTAAAAATATGAACTTTACATGTTTATGCAAATTAGCCGTTTTGATGTTATTGGAGTTGTCATAGAGTCACCTTATAGCAATAGCGACAGTGTATTTGGAACAATTTTACAATCTTAAATTAAGGTGTAAAATTGATTTTTTGGTACATACATATTATGCAATCGATATCAAGATGCGTAAAAATATGAACTTTACATATTTATGCAAATTAGCCGTTTTGATGTTATTGGAGTTGTCATAGAGTTGTTCTATAGCAATAGCGACAGTGTATTTGGAACTACTTTAAATCTTAAATTAAGGTGTAAAATTGATTTTTTGGTACATACATATTATGCAATCGATATCAAGATGCGTAAAAATATGAACTTTACATATTTATGCAAATTAGCCGTTTTGATGTTATTGGAGTTGTCATAGAGTTGTTCTATAGCAATAGCGACAGTGTATTTGGAACAACTTTGAAATCTTAAATTAAGGTGTAAAATTGATTTTTTGGTACATACATATTATGCAATCGATATCAAGATGCGTAAAAATATGAACTTTACATATTTATGCAAATTAGCCGTTTTGATGTTATTGGAGTTGTCATAGAGTTGTCGTATAGCCATAGCGACAATGTATTTGGAACAGCTTCAGAATCTTAAATTAAGGTGTAAAATTGATTTTTTGGTACATACACATTTATGCAATCGATATCAAGATGCGTAAAAATATGAACTTTACATATTTATGCAAATTAGCCGTTTTGATGTTATTGGAGTTGTCATAGAGTTGTCGTATAGCCATAGCGACAGTGTATTTGGAACAGCTTCAGAATCTTAAATTAAGGTGTAAAATTGATTTTTTGGTACACACATATTATGCAATCGATATCAAGATGCGTAAAAATATGAACTTTACATATTTATGCAAATTAGCCGTTTTGATGTTATTGGAGTTGTCATAGAGTTGTTCTATAGCAATAGCGACAGTGTATTTGGAACAATTTTACAATCTTAAATTAAGATGTAAAATTGATTTTTTGGTACATACATATTATGCAATCGATATCAAGATGCGTAAAAATATGAACTTTACATATTTATGCAAATTAGCCGTTTTGATGTTATTGGAGTTGTCATAGAGTTGTTCTATAGCAATAGCGACAGTGTATTTGGAACAACTTTGAAATCTTAAATTAAAGTGTAAAATTGATTTTTTGTACATACATATTATGCAATCGATATCAAGATGCGTAAAAATATGAACTTTACATATTTATGCAAATTAGCCGTTTTGATGCTATTGGAGTTGTCTTTACATATTTATGCAAATTAGCCGTTTTGATGTTATTGGAGTTGTCATAGAGTTGTTCTATAGCAATAGCGACAGTGTATTTGGAACAATTTTACAATCTTAAATTAAGGTGTAAAATTGATTTTTTGGTACACACATTTTATGCAATCGATATCGATGTAAGATGTAAAATTGATTTTTTGGTACGTTACATATTTATGCTAATCGATAGCAAGATTTGATGTTATTGGAGTTGTCACAGAGTTGTCGTATAGCAATAGCGACAATGTATTTGGAACAATTTAACAATCCTAAATTAAGGTGCAGAATTGATTTTTTTGATGCATACACATTAAGCAATCGATATCAAGATGCGTAAAAATATGAACTTTACATATTTATGCAAATTGGCCGTTTTGATGTTATTGGAGTTGTCATAGAGTTGCTGACGGGGTGATCGACGATATTTTTGCCGATGTGCCAAATAAAATAAAAACTATTAGAATTCGGGTAACAATTTAATTGGTGTATTTGAATAAATATAAAATATATGTATGGGGTGATAAATACAAGTGGGTGTGTATAATTGTGTGGGGTTTTACGAGTATAATTACAATTATTAAGAATTTAATTATATTTAAAA
>NW_026094510.1:0-5046 GCF_024586455.1 Bactrocera neohumeralis | reverse complement strand
TAAAAATATATTTAACCGAAGTCTAAAATTTATCTAGTAGGATCAGCCCTTAACCATGCGACAACCCTCCCGATCGGGACAAGATGAAAACCCTTCATTCCCACCACCTCTGGTGGAATGGCCCTCGAGGGTTTAACAGAATTCCCGATTTGGAAACAACCCCACGCAACAAAATTCCCCAAAAGCGAAAAACCCACTTTCACACAAAATGGATGATCGGAATCTTGCGTTTTTCATTTCCCCCGAGCATCGAGAGTCGTTTATTTTTCAAATTCGGAGCGACTTAAAGGAAAAGGGAGAACCCCCCCAAGGATACATTGACGCACCAAACTTAAAAAAAGGAAAGGTCGCTCTTATCGATCAACCCAAACCCCCTTCAGCCGCGACCGGGTTAAAGAAATGAAAATTAAAAAAAGAGCTCACTTATACAAACCCCATTTATGAACGAAAGGTCGTTTCGGAAAAGGGCCGGGTTTTTAATTCCATTTTGAAACAAATCCCATAATAATCCCAGAAAATCCTTTCACATTATTCATCAATTATATCAATATACTTGTTGCACGCCGAACACGCCCTCATGCAACATATGGACGCCAAGAGTACCATGTTCCCGCCTTAAGCCCCAAATCAAAAATGCAACTTGCAAAGGGCCACATACAAAAACAGAAAAAGAGAACCCAGGGAAAGGCGATTCCACCGGAAAGCTGTTCTTTTTTTGCCACCACAGGTGTCGATTTCGGGCCTTTTTAAATAAAGGGGGTCCGCGGTCTCCCCCCCCGATGAAAGGTATGGGTTTTTTGTCTGTTTTCGACAAAAACAGACACCGAGCTATGTTCCAACGACAAGGAGGCTTTCCCGCGGATTTGTCGCTTCTGGGGCGTGGCTTTCCCCTCCAAAATCGAGCGAAATGGAAAACATTTATCGGAGCTCAAAGAGCCCAGAAAAAAATTTGGGGTTTTTTTAAAAAAAGTTCCCCTGACTTCTTCTTCTTTTAGGGGAAAAACCGCAAGGATTATGGGGTTAACAACAGGCCCCAATGTTTTTTTTTAGGGGCCCCAAGGGGTTTCAAGGGCCCCAGGCCCTTTTCCCCCATTTTCCCTCCCGGGGGGGGGCCCTTTTCCCTTTACCCCCCGGGGGAGGTCGAATTTTTTAGAGGGAGTGTTTTGTCCATCCGGACAAATGCCCCAGCCACGTAGCCGCGTCTTTTTCGCGAACATGTCGATGTCGCGTAATCCGGCCAGCCATCGTTCCATCGAAGGGGACGCCGTGGTTAACGCAAAAGGACCAAAAATTTCCCGCAGAACTTTTTTCTCAAAAAACTCGCAACGTCGCCCATCCGTTGCTGAATCGTCCAAGATTCTGCACCATGCGGGGAGGGAATTATGAGGACATGAGTTTGTTTTGTTGTCGAGAGGGACTTTGTTTCCCCACCCCCCTTTTCCCCAGTCCAAAGGGAACCCCTTTGGGGCGATTATCCTGGTTGTTTTTCAGGGACATTGTGGTGGGGGGACCCATTTCCCAAGAAGCAAAATATCTCATTAAAAGGGTTTGCCCCAAACGTGACGTGAGGGTCGCGAATGCGACGACGTTTGTTTAGACAGGGGATATTTTTTCCCGCTCGTTCACTGCCAGACCCATTTTCGGCCCCCTTTTCCAGCCGGAGGCAGAACAACGGGGGGAGGCCGATGATATCAATATCATCGGCATAGCCAACAGTGACACCTTATAGAAGATGGTCCTTCTATTTAGTTCGGGGGCCCCAATTTTTTCCCAAAGCAGGGAAAAAAGCGAAACAAAGGGGAATCGCCCTTTCAAAACCTGTTTTATCGAACGGCCGGAGAGGCCCTTTCCCCCGTCCGGGGGGCTTTGTTACTTCAACGCGCCCACACAGGTTTAGTTTTGGGGGAACCAAAATTCAAACATCGGGGCACCGCCTGTGCTGTGAAAGCAGTTTAAAATTTTAGAAGAGGGGGGGTTTGATTTCCTCTTCACGGGCTTTTTCCAAGTTTTGGGGCCAGATAATCGGCGGTTGTTGTTTTGCCGTTCAAAGCCACATAGGTCCAACAGTTTTTGACGGTGGGTTTAATCTTTCCCAATACCCCTAAAGAACCTTATATGAGGAGGGGAATCCCCAGTTTGCAGATTTTTTTTTTTGGAGGGGGCATAAACTAAATCAGGGAAATGTTGTCCGACCATTTTTCAAAGAAGTGATGCTCTTTATCATTTCCGGGCCCCCGGTTTTAAATTTTCCCCCGGCAACGCGGCCCCCGCCGTTTGTTGTTCTTAAAGGGCGGGAATTGTTTTCGAACTTCTTCGGTGGGGTAAGGGAACGCTCCCATCGTTCGAGGGAATGGGGCTCTTCGGGGGGGTTCACCCCCATTTCGGGTGGAAAGTTTCCCTCCAAATTTTAAGATGGGGGAAAGTGACCGACCCCTTTTGGGGAAAAGAAAGCCCCGGTCTTAAAACCCTTTTGTAAGCCCCGTTTTTTGGAATTTTTGAGCTTTACCCGTCCGCCCTTATCAAGTTTTTCGACCCCCATTTATTTTTTTTTCCCACAAATGTTCCCCTTTCCCTTCAACTTGGTATCCCATCCCACGGTAGTGGTCGATCGTAAGGGGGAGGAGGCAGCTGTTTTTTCCCGGACACCCCCGTCGCCCAGTGTTTTGATTTTCCGAAACCAATGGTTTTTTGCAGGGGGAGTTTAAAATGCCGCCCCACAGCCCTTTAACCGAGGGGACGAGGTTTCAGGGGCAGGAGGGCCGGAAAAAATCTTTCCCCGGCTTTTCGTTGTGAGAGCCGACGTCAAACCCTTTCCCCGTGTTCGGGGGTGCTTTTTTTTCGCACAAGGGGGAATTGGTGACAAGATAGTGGTCCGAGCGATGAGACCTCGGAGCGCACGCACATCAAAACACTGGGGAAGTTTTCCTCATCACAACATGATCGACCCGTTTGAGTTTTGATCCGAGAGCCCGGGGGCTTGATGAATCTTCTTTTGAATTAGTACTACAGAAAAACCCTATTTTGGCCCCGGGGTTAACAGCCCCAACCATTTGGGGATGTTTGTCGTGAGGTAATTTTTTGACCGGGTTTCCAAATACCTTCGCCCACCCGGCGTTAAAATCGCCCACGAAATCGGGGGGGGCAGTTTCGCGCGCCCGCGCCATAGAAAGGGACTTTTTCCATCCCCTTTTTGTAAAAACAGGATATGTTGAAAAACTCGCTTTTATGGGGATTGGGGAAAAGTTATTTACCCGTGAAGATAGTACCGGGGACGGAGTTCTTCTCCCCACCCCGAACCCACCAAAATTCGCTCCTTTTAGGCCACTTAGGTCTTAAAGGGCCTACTGTTCCTGTCCTTTTTCCCCGTCCATCGCATTTTTGGGGCGGCGGTGATGTCAGCCTTTTCTTTAGAAGACATCAACCAGCTGGGGAGCGGACCTTCCCCCCAAACCCACATTTGGATGCCCCCCCCCGAGTCCTTATTTTTTTTGCCATGGGCCAGGGGGGCCCCATCCGAGGGGGTTTTAGTTTTTTCACGGGGTGTTTCCCGGGGGAAACCCAGGCCCCAAAACCCTTTTTAGGAATGTTTTCTTTTTATTTTTAGGTTTTTTAACGGATGTTTTTTACCAGAAATTTTGGGCAAGAGTGAGCTTTTGAGCCATGAAAAAGGCTACCCCTGAATGGGGGAGAACTTTCCTCCTTTGAACTTCCACATGACCCCTCCACCTGACATTATACAAAAAAATGTTCCCCGCCACCAGTTTAACCCCCAAGGCTCCACATATGGGGGGTTTTTAATAGCCAAAGTCAAATCATTTAAAAAACAGCTCACTTATAAATTCAATTATAAAATCCGATTGTTAACTAGAATTAGTGCTCAATCCCCTTTCCGCCCTTCTGCAAGATCCATCAGACTTGGGCCCCAAAGGGATTTTTAAAAGGGGGCCATTCGGGCCACACCTGAGCCAGGCGGAGTCCTTTCCAAAACAGATGGGAAAAAATTTAAAAATTTTCCCCATCACGTTTTCTTTTTCGAGGGAAAAGAAGATTATTTAAAGGACCTCCACAAAGGTATCGGTGGAAAACCCCAAAAAACGCGCTAAGCTTGGAATTGTGTCTTAATTCATTGATTGTCCCCCCCACTGAATGGGGGCTTGGCCCAAGAAAGCTTCCAGGGTCCGACGGTCATATTGGGTGGTTATCTCCGACGCAAAACGGAACAAACTCGGCCGCTGTTAAACTATGCTTTTGCCCCCAGCCGATAAAACCGACACGTAAACCGTAAACAATAAACGATAAAACGATATAACCCGCAAAAAAAACCACAAATCGTTCTTAATGAAAAAGCAAAAATAGTAAAGAGGTGGTCCCCATGACTACCCACCAGCCCTAACAGCCCCCTATCATATCCGATACCCAAACAAAAACAAATATCTTTTGGGAGATCTAATGATGTCGTTGCCGCCAGCAAACCCCCCAGCCGTTCGGTCGACCATTCACGGCCACAAGGAGCTTCCCCCACTTCTCAAAACCGACCCACAACGCAACCAACCGTTGCCCGAAAATGCAAACGCGCAAAGCCGACGCCGGTGCCAGCAGACCCCCGCCTCCGATGCCCGCTTTGCCGCCGCCCCCACGGTTGCCGCACTGCGGCATTTTTTAAGAGGGTGCTGCCTGCCCGCCAGCAGATTGTCCAGGCACATGGCCACTGCCTAAATTTTCACCTACCCCCCACATGGGGTACATGGGGCGGGGAGCCATTATTGCCCTCCAGTCGTGCACGACCCGACGACCCCAGGAGAACCGGGCATATCAGAAGAGCCGAGCCACCCCCAGAATCCCCAACCCGTACTCGGGCCAACAACCCAATACCTACGCGGGGCGGGCAACCTGGGCGTCTCGCCAACCCCCTGGGCTTAGTAACGGGGGGCACCTTTTTCGCAATTTGGGAAAAGGTACTAGGCTAATAATTTGCCTGGGGGGGGTTCAAAAGACCCGGCCTACCCCATCATGAAAAAAGCCACACCAAATTTTTCCCCCCCCCAC
>NW_026094509.1:0-9873 GCF_024586455.1 Bactrocera neohumeralis | reverse complement strand
AATCTTATATTTCAATTGACCTTATTCATCTTACCGAAATTGACATAAAGCTATAACGGCAGTGCATTTGAAAGAATTCGACAAAAGTTGAAATAAAGCCATAACGGCAGTGCATTTGGAAGAATTCGACAATTTTATATTTAGGTACAAAGTTAATTTTCTTGTATATACACATTTAGCAGTCGATATTGAGTTGCTTTAAATCATTAGTTTAACATATTTAAGTCAACTAACCTTCTTCATCTTGCTAAAGTTGACATAAAGCCATAACGGCTGTGCATTTGGAAGAATTCGACAATCTTATATTCAGGTATAAAGACGATTTTCGTGTATATACATATTAAGCAGGCGATATTGAGTTGCTTTAAATCATAAGCTGAACACATTTAAGTTAGATAACCTTCTTCATCTTAACGAAGTTGACATAAAGCCATAACGGCAGTGCATTTGGAAGAATCCGACAATCTTATGTTCAGGTGTAAAGTCGATTTTCTTGTATATACACACTTAGCAGTCGACATTGAGTTGCTTCAAATCATTAACATCAGATATTTAAGATAATTAACCTTCTTTATCTTGATGAAGTTGACATAAAGCCATAACGGCGGTGCATTTGGAAGAATTCGACAATCTTATATTCAGGTATAAAGTCGATTTTCTTGTATATACACATTTAGCAGTCGATATTGAGTTGCTTTAAATCATTAGTTTAACATATTTAAGTCAATTGACCTTCTTCATCTTACCGAAGTTGACATAAAGCCATAACGGCAGTGCATTTGGAAGAATTCGACAATCTTATATTCAGGTATAAAGTCGATTTTCTTGTATATACACATTTAGCAGTCGATATTGAGTTGCCTTAAATCATTAATTTAACATATTTAAGTTAATTAACCTTCTTCATCTTACCGAAGTTGACATAAAGCCATAACGGCAGTGCATTTGGAAGAATTCGACAATCTTATATTCAGGTATAAAGTCGATTTTCTTGTATATACACATTTAGCAGTCGATATTGAGTTGCCTTAAATCATTAGTTTAACATATTTAAGTCAATTGACCTTCTTCATCTTACCGAAGTTGACATAAAGCCATAACGGCAGTGCATTTGGAAGAATTCGACAATCTTATATTCAGCAGTCGATATTAAGTCGATATTGGGTTGCTTCAAATCATAAACATCAAATATTTAGGTTAATTAACCTTCTTCATCTTGCTGAAGTTAACATAAAGCCATAACGGCGGTGCATTTGGAAGAATTCGACAATCCTATATATTTAGGTATAAAGTCGATTTTCTTGTATATACGCATTTAGCAGTCGATATTGAGTTGCTTTAAATCATTAGTTTATCATGTTTAAGTCAATTAAAAGTCTTCATCTTGATGAAGTTGACGTAAAGCCATAACGGCGGTGCATTTGGAAGAATTCGACAATCTTATATTCAGGTATAAAGTCGATTTTCTTGTATATATACATTTAGCAGTCGATATTGAGTTACTTCAAATCATTAACTTCAAATATATAAGTTAGTTAACCTTTTTCATCTTGCTGAAGTAAACATAAAGCCATAACGGCAGGGTATTTGCAAGAATTCGACAATCTTATATTCAGGTATAAAGACGATTTTCTTGTATATACACATTTAGCAGTCGATATTGAGTTGCTTCAAATCATTAACATCAAATATTTAAGTTAGTTAACCTTCTTCATCTTGCTGAAGTTGACATAAAGCCATAACGTCAGTGCATTTGGAAGAATTCGACAATCTTATATTTCAATTGACCTTCTTCATCTTACCGAAGTTGACATAAAGCCATAACGGCAGTGCATTTGGAAGAATTCGACAATCTTATATTCAGGTATAAAGTCGATTTTCTTGTATATACACATTTAGCAGTCGATATTGAGTTGCTTCAAATCATTAACATCAAATATTTAAGTTAATTAACCTTCTTCATCTTGCTGAAGTTGACATAAAGCCATAACGGCGGTGCATTTGGAAGAATTCGACAATCTTATATAGGTATAAAGTCGATTTTCTTGTATTCACATTTAGCAGTCGATATTGAGTTGCTTTAAATCATTAACATCAACATATTTAAGTTAATTAACCTTCTTCATCTTGCTGAAGTTGACATAAAGCCATAACGGCAGTGCATTTGGAAGAATTCGACAATACTTCAGGTATAAAGTCGATTTTCTATATACACATTAGCAGTCGATATTGAGTTGCTTCAAATCATTAACATCAAATATTTAAGTTAATTAACCTTCTTCATCTTATGAAGTTGACATAAAGCCATAACGGCAGTGCATTTGGAAGAATTCGACAATCTTATATTCAGGTATAAAGTCGATTTTCTTGTATATACACATTTAGCAGTCGATATTGAGTTGCTTTAAATCATTAACATCAAATATTTAAGTTAATTAACCTTCTTCATCTTGATGAAGTTGACATAAAGCCATAACGGCAGTGCATTTGGAAGAATTCGACAATCTTATATTCAGGTATAAAGTCGATTTTCTTGTATATACACATTTAGCAGTCGATATTGAGTTGCTTCAAATCATTAACATCAAATATTTAAGTTAATTAACCTTCTTCATCTTACCGAAGTTGACATAAAGCCATAACGGCAGTGCATTTGGAAGAATTCGACAATCTTATATTCAGGTATAAAGTCGATTTTCTTGTATATACACATTTAGCAGTCGATATTGAGTTGCTTCAAATCATTAACATCAAATATTTAAGTTAATTAACCTTCTTCATCTTACCGAAGTTGACATAAAGCCATAACGGCAGTGCATTTGGAAGAATTCGACAATCTTATATTCAGGTATAAAGTCGATTTTCTTGTATATACACATTTAGCAGTCGATATTGAGTTGCTTTAAATCATTAACATCAAATATTTAAGTTAATTAACCTTCTTCATCTTGCTGAAGTTGACATAAAGCCATAACGGCAGTGCATTTGGAAGAATTCGACAATCTTATATTCAGGTATAAAGTCGATTTTCTTGTATATACACATTTAGCAGTCGATATTGAGTTGCTTCAAATCATTAACATCAAATATTTAAGTTAATTAACCTTCTTCATCTTGCTGAAGTTGACATAAAGCCATAACGGCAGTGCATTTGGAAGAATTCGACAATCTTATATTCAGGTATAAAGTCGATTTTCTTGTATATACACATTTAGCAGTCGATATTGAGTTGCTTCAAATCATTAACATCAAATATTTAAGTTAATTAACCTTCTTCATCTTGCTGAAGTTGACATAAAGCCATAACGGCAGTGCATTTGCAAGAATTCGACAATCTTATATTCAGGTATAAAGTCGATTTTCTTGTATATACACATTTAGCAGTCGATATTGAGTTGCTTTAAATCATTAACATCATATTTAAGTCAATTAACCTTCTTCATCTTGATGAAGTTGACGTAAAGCCATAACGGCGGTGCATTTGGAAGAATTCGACAATCTTATATTCAGGTATAAAGTCGATATTCTTGTATATACACATTAAGCAGTCGATATTGAGTTACTTCAAATCATTAACATCAAATATTTAAGTTAGTTAACCTTCTTCATCTTGCTGAAGTAAACATAAAGCCATAACGGCAGGGTATTTGCAAGAATTCGACAATCTTATATTCAGGTATAAAGTCGATTTTCTTGTATATACACATTTAGCAGTCGATATTGAGTTGCTTTAAATCATTAGTTTAACATATTTAAGTTAATTAGCCTTCTTCATCTTACCGAAGTTGACATAAAGCCATAACGGCAGTGCATTTGGAAGAATTCGACAATCTTATATTCAGGTATAAAGTCGATTTTCTTGTATATATACATTTAGCAGTCGATATTGAGTTGCTTCAAATCATTATCATCAAATATTTAAGTTAATTAGCTTCCTTCATCTTACCGAAGCTGACATAAAGCCATAACGGCAGTGCATTTGGAAGAATTCGACAATCTTATATTCAGGTATAAAGACGATTTTCTTGTATATACACATTTAGCAGTCGATATTGAGTTGCTTCAAATCATTAACATCAAATATTTAAGTTAATTAACCTTCTTCATCTTACCGAAGTTGACATAAAGCCATAACGGCAGTGCATTTGGAAGAATTCGACAATCTTATATTCAGGTATAAAGTCGATTTTCTTGTATATACACATTTAGCAGTCGATATTGAGTTGCTTCAAATCATTAACATCAAAATATTTAAGTTAATTAACCTTCTTTCATCTTACCGAAGTTGACCATAAAGCCATAACGGCAGTGCATTTGGAAGAATTCGACAATCTTATATTCAGGTATAAAGTCGATTTTCTTGTATATACACATTTAGCAGTCGATATTGAGTTGCTTCAAATCATTAACATCAAATATTTAAGTTAATTAACCTTCTTCATCTTACCGAAGTTGACATAAAGCCATAACGGCAGTGCATTTGGAAGAATTCGACAATCTTATATTCAGGTATAAAGTCGATTTTCTTGTATATACACATTTAGCAGTCGATATTGAGTTGCTTCAAATCATTAACATCAAATATTTAAGTTAATTAACCTTCCATCTTCATTGACATAAAGCCATAACGGCAGTGCATTTGGAAGAATTCGACAATTTTATATTCAGGTATAAAGACGATTTTCTTGTATATACACATTTAGCAGTCGATATTGAGTTGCTTCAAATCATAAACATCAAATATTTAAGTTAATTAACCTTCTTCATCTTACCGAAGTTGACATAAAGCCATAACGGCACGGTGCATTTGGAAAAAATTCGACAATCTTATATTCAGGTATAAAGTCGATTTTCTTGTATATACACATTTAGCAGTCGATATTGAGTTGCTTCAAATCATTAACATCAAATATTTAAGTTAGTTAACCTTCTTCATCTTGCTGAAGTAAACATAAAGCCATAACGGCAGGGTATTTGCAAGAATTCGACAATCTTATATTCAGGTATAAAGACGATTTTCTTGTATATACACATTTAGCAGTCGATATTGAGTTGCTTTAAATCATTAGTTTATCATATTTAAGTCAATTAACCTTCTTCATCTTGATGAAGTTGACATAAAGCCATAACGGCAGGGCATTTGGAAGAACTCGACAATCTTATATTTAGGTATAAAGTCGATTTTCTTGTATATACACACTTAGCAGTCGATATTGAGTTGCTTTAAATCATTAACATTAACATATTTAAGTAAACTAGCCTTCTTCATCTTACCGAAGTTGACATAAAGCCATAACGGCAGTGCATTTGGAAGAATTCGACAATCTTATATTCAGGTATAAAGTCGATTTTCTTGTATATATACACATAAGGCAGTCGATATTGAGTTCCTTCAAATCATTATCATCAAATATTTAAGTTAATTAACCCTATTCATCTTACCGAAGTTGACATAAAGAAGAATTCGACAATTTTATATTCAGGTATAAAGTCGATTTTCTTGTATATACACATTTAGCAGTCGATATTGAGTTGCTTCAAATCATAAACATCAAATATTTAAGTTAATTAACCATCTTCATCTTACCGAAGTTGACATAAAGCCATAACGGCAGTGCATTTGGAAGAATTCGACAATCTTATATTCAGGTATAAAGTCGATTTTCTTGTATATACACATTTAGCAGTCGATATTGAGTTGCTTCAAATCATTAACATCAAATATTTAAGTTAATTAACCTTCTTCATCTTGCTGAAGTTGACATAAAGCCATAACGGCAGTGCATTTGGAAGAATTCGACAATCTTATATTCAGGTATAAAGTCGATTTTCTTGTATATACACATTTAGCAGTCGATATTGAGTTGCTTCAAATCATTAACATCAAATATTTAAGTTAATTAACCTTTTTCATCTTACCGAAGTTGACATAAAGCCATAACGGCAGTGCATTTGGAAGAATTCGACAATCTTATATTCAGGTATAAAGTCGATTTTCTTGTATATACACATTTAGCAGTCGATATTGAGTTGCTTCAAATCATTAACATCAAATATTTAAGTTAATTAACCCTATTCATCTTACCGAAGTTGACATAAAGCCATAACGGCAGTGCATTTGGAAGGATTCGACAATCTTATATTCAAGTATAATGTCGTTTTTCTTGTATATACACACTTAGCAGTCGATATTAAGTTGCTTCAAATCATCAACATCAAATATTTAAGTTAATTAACCCTATTCATCTTACCGAAGTTGACATAAAGCCATAACGGCAGTGCATTTGGAAGGATTCGACAATCTTATATTCAAGTATAAAGTCGTTTTTCTTGTATATACACACTTAGCAGTCGATATTAAGTTGCTTCAAATCATCAACATCAAATATTTAAGGTTAATTAACCCTATTCATCTTACCGAAGTTGACATAAAGCCATAACGGCAGTGCATTTGGAAGAATTCGACAATCTTATATTCAGGTATAAAGTCGATTTTCTTGTATATACACATTTAGCAGTCGATATTGAGTTGCTTCAAATCATTAACATCAAATATTTAAGTTAATTAACCTTCTTCATCTTACCGAAGTTGACATAAGCCAAGCCATAACGGCAGGTGCATTTGGAAGAATTCGACAATCTTATATTCAGGTATAAAGTCGATTTTCTTGTATATACACATTTAGCAGTCGATATTGAGTTGCTTCAAATCATTAACATCAAATATTTAAGTTAATTAACCTTCTTCATCTTGCTGAAGTAAACATAAAGCCATAACGGCAGGGTATTTGCAAGAATTCGACAATCTTATATTCAGGTATAAAGTCGATTTTCTTGTATATACACATTTAGCAGTCGATATTGAGTTGCTTTAAATCATTAGTTTAACATCAAATATTTAAGTTAATTAACCTTCTTCATCTTACCGAAGTTGACATAAAGCCATAACGGCAGTGCATTTGGAAGAATTCGACAATCTTATATTCAGGTATAAAGTCGATTTTCTTGTATATACACATTTAGCAGTCGATATTGAGTTGCTTCAAATCATTAACATCAAATATTTAAGTTAATTAACCTTATTCATCTTACCGAAGTTGACATAAAGCCATAACGGCAGTGCATTTGGAAGAATTCGACAATCTTATATTCAGGTATAAAGTCGTTTTTCTTGTATATACACACTTAGCAGTCGATATTGAGTTGCTTCAAATCATCAACATCAAATATTTAAGTTAATTAGCTTCCTTCATCTTACCGAAGTTGACATAAATCCATAACGGCAGTGCATTTGGAAGAATTCGACAGTCTTATATTCATGTATAAAGTTGATTTTCTTGTCTATACACACTTAGCAGTCGATATTGAGTTGCTTCAAATCATTAACATCAAATATTTAAGTTAATTAACCTATTCATCTTACCGAAGTTGACATAAAGCCATAACGGCAGTGCATTTGGAAGAATTCGACAATCTTATATTCAGGTATAAAGTCGATTTTCTTGTATATACACATTTAGCAGTCGATATTGAGTTGCTTCAAATCATTAACATCAAATATTTAAGTTAATTAACCTTCTTCATCTTACTGACTTTGTCATAAAGCCATAAAGGTAGCGCATTTGGAAGAAAGTGACAATCTAGTGTTTAGGTATTAAGTCGATTTTCTTGTATATATACATTAGCAGTCGGTATTGAGTTGCTTCAAATCATTATCATCAAATATTTAAGTTAATTAACCCTATTCATCTTACCGAAGTTGACATAAAGAAGAATTCGACAATTTTATATTCAGGTATAAAGACGATTTTCGTGTATATACACATTTAGCAGTCGATATTGAGTTGCTTCAAATCATAAACATCAAATATTTAAGTTAATTAACCATCTTCATCTTACCGAAGTTGACATAAAGCCATAACGGCAGTGCATTTGGAAGAATTCGACAATCTTATATTCAGGTATAAAGTCGATTTTCTTGTATATACACATTTAGCAGTCGATATTGAGTTGCTTCAAATCATTAACATCAAATATTTAAGTTAATTAACCTTATTCATCTTGCTGAAGTTGACATAAAGCCATAACGGCAGTGCATGTGGAAGAATTCGAAAATCTTATTATCAGGTATAAAGTCGATTTTCTTGTATACACACACTTAGCAGTCGATATTGAGTTGCTTCAAATCATTAACATCAAATATTTAAGTTAATTAACCTTCTTCATCTTACCGAAGTTGACATAAAGCCATAACGGCAGTGCATTTGGAAGAATTCGACAATCTTATATTCAGGTATAAAGTCGATTTTCTTGTATATACACATAAGGCAGTCGATATTGAGTTCCTTCAAATCATTATCATCAAATATTTAAGTTAATTAACCCTATTCATCTTACCGAAGTTGACATAAATCCATAACGGCAGTGCATTTGGAAGAATTCGACAGTCTTATATTCAGGTATAAAGTTGATTTTCTTGTCTATACACACTTAGCAGTCGATATTGAGTTGCCTCAAATCATTAACATCAAATATTTAAGTTAATTAACCCTATTCATCTTACCGAAGTTGACATAAAGCCATAACGGCAGTGCATTTGGAAGGATTCGACAATCTTATGTTCAAGTATAATGTCGTTTTTCTTGTATATACACACTTAGCAGTCGATATTGAGTTGCTTCAAATCATCAACATCAAATATTTAAGTTAATTAACCCTATTCATCTTACCGAAGTTGACATAAAGCCAAGAATTCGACAATTTTATGTTCAGGTATAAAGACGATTTTCGTGTATACACACATTTAGCAGTCGATATTGAGTTGCTTTAAATCATTAATTTCAAATATTTAAGTTAATTAACCCTATTCATCCTACCGAAGTTGACATAAAGACATAACGGCAGTGCATTTGGAAAAATTCGACAATCTTATGTTCAGGTATAAAGTCGATTTTCTTGTATATACACACTTAGCAGTCGATATTGAGTTGCTTTAAATCATTAGATTAACATATTTAAGTAAACTAGCCTTCTTCATCTTACCGAAGTTGACATAAAGCCATAACGGCAGTGCATTTGGAAGAATTCGACAATCTTATATTCAGGTATAAAGTCGATTTTCTTGTATATACACATTTAGCAGTCGATATTGAGTTGCTTCAAATCATTAACATCAAATATTTAAGTTAATTAACCTTCTTCATCTTACCGAAGTTGACATAAAGCCATAACGGCAGTGCATTTGGAAGAATTCGACAATCTTATATTCAGGTATAAAGTCGATTTTCTTGTATATACACATTTAGCAGTCGATATTGAGTTGCTTCAAATCATTAACATCAAATATTTAAGTTAATTAACCTTATTCATCTTACCGAAGTTGACATAAAGCCATAACGGCAGTGCATTTGGAAGAATTCGACAATCTTATATTCAGGTATAAAGTCGATTTTCTTGTATATACACATTTAGCAGTCGATATTGAGTTGCTTCAAATCATTAACATCAAATATTTAAGTTAATTAACCCTATTCATCTTACCGAAGTTGACATAAAGCCATAACGGCAGTGCATTTGGAAGGATTCGACAATCTTATGTTCAAGTATAATGTCGTTTTTCTTGTATATACACACTTAGCAGTCGATATTAAGTTGCTTCAAATCATCAACATCAAATATTTAAGTTAATTAACCCTATTCATCTTACCGAAGTTGACATAAAGCCATAACGGCAGTGCATTTGGAAGGATTCGACAATCTTATGTTCAAGTATAATGTCGTTTTTCTTGTATATACACACTTAGCAGTCGATATTAAGTTGCTTCAAATCATCAACATCAAATATTTAAGTTAATTAACCCTATTCATCTTACC
>NW_026094508.1:0-6442 GCF_024586455.1 Bactrocera neohumeralis | reverse complement strand
TTGCAATGAAACGAGATTGGTTGGAAGAAACTCATGAATAACACCATCGAAGCTAAAATAATCAAAGAATAATACAAAGGAGAGGATGCCTTAATCCAACGAATACCTATGATTCCAACTGATTTGCCATTTGATTTTAAACGGTTGCAATTTCCCGTGCGTCTAGCTTTTGCGATGACCATAAATAAATCGCAAGGCCAATCGTTGCAAGTTTGCGGAATAAACTTAGAGTTTCCCTGTTTCGCACATGGACAATTATACGTTGCGTGTTCGCGTGTCGGAAAACCAACATCCTTATTTATTTACGCACCGCAAAAAAAACTAAAAATATTGTCTACCAGAAAGCACTATATTAATTAACTGTATATGTATATGTACAGCAGTCGACATTTATTGGCCGATATCATGATGATGATGATAACTGTGTTGTATTTAATTTAAGCAAAGATTTGTTTATCATGTTCACAGTCCAGAAACGAGGAAATCCAAGAAAATTTTAAATTTTTGTATATGGAGTGAGTAAATGATAAATAAATAACTTAATATATATATAATATGAGCATTTGGATCCTTACAATTATATAATAATAAATAATATTGCAAAATCTAAAAGCAACAAATTTCAATAAAATTAAAAAAAATATTGTGTCGTGTGTTTGTGACTTACTAAATATGCCTCCAATAATTAGGCGGTACGAACTTCGCCGGGTCAGCTAGTTTAGAAATAAAATTTGTTGAGGAATTTGACAGAAATTGTCATAAAATAGGATTAAGAGAAATTCTTTGGTAAATGTTCAGCAGAGCGGCTTTTCCGAAAACATGCATCAATTTTCACGGGAAATGTCTTAAAATACTCATTTTCAGTTCTACTTTACTAATATGCTTGGCGCGTGCTTTTAAAAACAATATTTTCTATTTTTTAATAGAAAAACATCGTATTTCCCGAAATCAAAAATTCACTTTTGCACTTTACACTCCTTTAGATGTTAAAAATATATCTTCTATCAATTATATACACGTAAATATTGATGTTCTTTAATTAATTAATTAGAGAAATGGTTTTATTGTTATTTTATAAAAATATGTAAAACTTCTCAATCACTTCACTTCAACGAAAATGGCAAAAGGTTATGTTCGAGATTATGGCATCGCTGTTGTAAATTCGAATCTATTGATTCATGCACTGATCCTTTTCGAATTATCGATACCCTCGATATTTGAGTCTGAACGAACGAGTAAAAATGAGAAATACATAATGAAATATTTATAATTCATTATTATTGCAGAAAAAAGAAGTGGTTAGTAATCGAGCGCTCGAAAAATAACCCTGGTCGGTCCAACACCCCGGCGTTCATAATTCTTCTGTGTCCAACTTCTTCTTCTTTCTGCAATAATAATGAATTATAAATTTTTGTATTACGTATTTCTCATTTTTACCAATTCTCGTTCAGACCCGAATATTGAGAATATCGATATTTTAATTTCTTTTATTTTTCCAATATTATTATTTTCCTATTATGTATTTCTTATTTTTACCAATTCTCGTTCAGACTCGAATATTGAGAATATCGTAATTTTAATTTATTTTTATTTTTCCAATTGTTATTATTTTTCTATTACGTGTCCCTCATTTTTATCTATTCTTGTTTAGTCTCGAATATCGAGAGTATCGATATTTCGAAACCGATCGCTGCTTGTATCACTAGTACCCAATTGAATTTCGAACAGTGATGCCATTTATAGCGTAAATATCGTGCAAAATCATAATATTTCTTTTTGTTTTTATTACAAAAAAACATAAAAATAGATAACGCGCCATATATATTCGTGAATCGGAATTGAAAACGAATTTTTAAGACATTTTCCGTAAAAATTGGTGCACGTTTTCGGAAAAACCCTCTGCTGAACATTTACCAATTCTTTTTACTAAATTAAAAGATATTAGGCCCTTCTTCAATTTATTAGAATTAGAATTTATTTTGTGACAAAATTTTTAAATAAAGATTTATCTCTACCCAATTTTAAGAATAAAATTTTGTGTGTTTCACATTTGTAGTTTTTATCATCCTTTTTAGTGGTTACAATGAGCTAAATATTTTATACTAAAATAAGATTTTTAAGCAGATTCGCATTAAGACGCTCTAAAGTTAGAACGATAAAGATTAGAAAGTTTTTAATTACAAATTATAATATACGTTTCTTTTTATAGTTTTCAGTATTATATTAATAAGATGTGATATGAAATGATATTGTTTTTGTTGTTTTTTTATACCATTATATATGAATTGCAAATAAAAACTGGGGAACCGAGCACCCAAAAATAACTTCGGTAACGCGCCCTTACATACCTCATAGGTGGTGTGGAAAATGCGAAAGTCAAGACAGCCGTTTTATTTAAAATGAGGCGCTACACTGAATAAGTTTAACATCCCTTTTATTCCTGTTTATGTTGTTGTGGCAACTACTGCCAGAGATAAAGAGATGTTTAACTCCTGTCTCACTGGAAGTGAGAGATTTTCTAAACGTCAAAACCTACTGAACTTTGACAGCTAATCGAGTTCAGTTGGTTTTGACGTTTAGCAATTGAAACGAGCGATGACCCAGATTGAAATCTTAGCAAAAAATATGTAAACGGAGGATTTGTTGCAAAGACCACTTATAAAAGTGTAAAACAATGAAAATTAAATAAATTTGTGAAATTTAAAGGTTTTTGATGAAATTTTGTAATTTATCTATTATAGTATTATTTTCAATGGAAAATGATTAAAACATTTAATGATTGAGGGCTAAATAAGCTTAAATCCTTCTTTTGGGCAAGAAAGGTCAAAAATCAGTTGTTCTAATATACTTAAAAAAATTTAAATAGTTTCTCCATATAATAAATAACCACTATATAGTAATTTTTATTCTTACTAAATGTTGGGTGTTGTAATTTAAATGCCCAAAAATTATTATTTGTTCAATCTGGCCATAGTGGAAAATGTTATAAAAACGCTTCATTTTCTCGAGAGGCGGTCTCACACTGAATAAGTTTAACATCCCTTTATCCCTGCTGCTGCTGTTGTTACTGTTGCTGTTAGTTCTTGTCTTTTTCTTGCTATTACTGCTGCTTTTGTTGCCTCTGCTACTACTGTTGTTTTGGAACTAGAGTCCTTTTTCCTTTATGCTTGGTCGCTGCTTTATTGCTTTTGATGCAGAGTTTTCACTGCCACCTGTTTATTTTGTTGTTTTTAAAAACTTTGTTCTAAATATTTTTAAAATTATATTTATTTTTGGTTTTTGTTTATTTTTTATTATATTTCTTTAGTAACTTCTTTCAAAGGAAGGTACTAAGGACTTTAATTAATGCTCCTTTACATTAGATCTGCTGACATGCACCGTGATCTTTGGTGTGTAAATTCAGTGGTAAGTGAAACCTCCAAATTAGCAAAGTCTTTTAACTTAGGCTTCAGACAGCACGTTAATGAAAGCCGTCCAGACTCATCGAAACTTACAAATTTCGAGAAAATCATAGTTGAAACTTCTCCAAGCCTTCCCACCTAGTAAGACAACAGTAGCAGCAAATGGCATTTTTTTAACATTTAGCTTTTAAGTATTTTTCTAATTATTTAAACAGAATTGTTGTTAAATTTTAGTTTTATCAACTTTATTTAAAATGTAAAGTAATAATAATAATAATAAAAATATTTCTTAAGTTTAAATATAGGTTTAATTTGATTGAGTAGATTCATCGCTTTGTTTGCACTTAGTTTTTTATTTAAATTTGATTCTTATGATTTTGCTGATTACACTGTTGTCTTTGAATAATCGTTCGGCCGTGTATATTTAATTTTGTTGACAACAATGTAATTTAGAAATTTTCCTTCGAATCGGTCACGTTGCATGGTGGATGCAAGGGATTGTTGTTCTTGTAACAACAATATTACTTTTGTTATTGATATATTCAACGAAATTGGTATGTATTATTTTCTGAATCAGTGAGTTATCTTCAAAAATCAAATAAATTATCTTTATTTCACTTATATTTATACAAACTGATATCGGAATCAAGCCTTGTAAACAAGTTTCATCATTTGCATTCTAGATATATTCACGAATTAGGTTAGATGATGATTCTAACAATTCTACTTTCTACAAATAGTTGTTCAGAACGGATATAGCTCAATAACAAATTCTGAACACATAGTTTAATAATGAATTTATATGAATATTGTTTAGCTTTAGTGCAAAAGTTAACGTTTTTCTGGTTTTTTATTGTTGGCGTTAATTCTTTATTATTTGGCAGGACATAATGTCCGTTAGCTCCAAAGATTCTAACTTGCATGGAAAATGGAAAGTTTAAGAAAAGGTATTCAACAGATGGCGCTATGCTAAAAATGTAACGTGTCACTGGTACACATAATTGACAATTTATTCAATGTTAATATAAAAATACTAGAATGGTTATTCCTTGGTTTCACAATGCGATAGTTATTGTGCTAAATTTTGTATTTTTAACCATAGAATTTGATAATCAGTGATTAATAATTAGCGCCATCTGTTAGAATCTTTTGGAGCTAACGGACAATTGTCACTGTCAAATGGTTCACAAAGAATTTGAAATAAAAAAATATTGCTATTGAAAATTGCGATGTAAGCTATCTTATCAATAGACAAATAATTTGCAATAAAATATTCTATTATTCTTACTTTTAAATTTTTGATGTTAAGATAACTTGCCACGTCTTACTTAGACTGAAGTGTAAATTAAAATCATATTATAGTGAAGATAATTCCGTAAACTTATTCTGGCTTTTAAATAATTAGTGCTTGATTGTTCAAAACTTTAATTAATATACAGTGCCGCACATAAGTATTGGCACAGCAACCATTTTGTGTTTTTCGGCTATTTTAAAAGCAGACTAATAGATTAATTAGTGTAAATATATTTTCCATTGTTAAATCCATTCATTAACTACCACATACACTAATTTTTTTATAATAATTCATTTTTAATTATACTTTTTAATTCACATTCATAAAAATAAAGCAATTTCAACGACACAAAAGTATTGGCACACCCGGTCTGTTAATTAAAAATACTTTAATCTGGCCACTCCTTTCCGAGCATACAACACTTTTTCTTTTAATTTATTAACAGTTATTCAAATTGTCAACCATTTTTACTTTGTGAAATTCGTTTGTGTTCAATAACGTGAAAAGCTAAATTTTCTTATAAAAATGTCTTTAAAACAAAAAGAAACCACTATATCTCAGCGAAAAATTATTTTACATTGCACAACCAAGGCAAATCGTATGCTGAAATAGGTGAAATGATGGACAGAGCATCATGTTTAAAAAGTGCTGAGCGTACCGGTCGTCCTCGGGTTTTAAGCGATCGCGAAAAGCAGCACATTGTTGGAAAAGTCAAAATAGATCCGAAAATATCATCTACGCAGACTGCTGCTGAGGTGAAAATGAATTTGAAAAGATATTCATGACCGTTAGAAGAGTACTACATTCGGCGGGCTATAATTCGGGTGTTGCCCGAAAGAAGCCGTTGATATCTTCACGTAACCAGAAGAAGCGCCTAGACTACGCAAACGAGTATAACAAAAACCAAACACATTCTGGGACCAAGTACTTTTCTCAGACGAGAGTAAGTACAATATCTTTCGGAGCGATGGTCGTACTTCGGTGTGGAGAAAGCCAAACACTGAATTTGAAAAACAAAATCAAAAACACCGCACACAGTCTGCTCCCATCCACCACAATCTCCAGACCTCAAACCAATTGAGCATTTGTGGGAGGAGTTGGAAAGGCGGGTGAGAAAGCGGGAAATTTGCAACAAACTAGAGTTGAAGCAGGCTTTATTAGAGGAATGGCACAAAAACCCCAGCTAACAACCCAAAAACTAGTATATTCCATGCCAAGGCGTCTGGAAGCTGTAATCAAGCAAAATGGACTACCCACCAAATATTAATTAAATTGCATAATGTTTTTTTCTTTATAATTTACTGAGTGTGCCAATACTTTTGTCGTAAAAATTGCTTATTTTTTGTGAATGTGAATTAAAAGTATAATTAAAATGAATTATTATAAAAAAATGAGTGTATGTGGTAGTTGATGAATGGATTTAACAAGGAAAATATATTTACACTAAATAACCTATTAGCCTGCTTTTAAAATAGCCGAAAAACACAAGTTGGTTGCTGTGCCAATACTTATGTGCGGCACTGTATATTTATGTAAGTATTATCACATTGTTATATTATTAAATTTGTTATGCATTAAATCGCAGTGTATGATATATGTATGTATCTCTTGCGATGATAAGAGGTGCTACGGTTCCAGCATATAAGTAACTAAATTTAGTTATCGAGCTTCCGTTTGCTTCTCATGTTATTGATTTATTTTATTGATACATTATGTACAAATTAACTTTTGGAGATAGCATATTAAT
>NW_026094507.1:0-27006 GCF_024586455.1 Bactrocera neohumeralis | reverse complement strand
ACCACATCCTCGGCGTGAATTTTGCTGGCGCTCTGGTACACAGATCAAGCTTTGGATCGCCAAGGCATCGCACATCATAGATGGTCCACCCGTGAGGGTCTCGAAAAGCGAGAGAAGCTGTTCCAGTATCTCTTTCCCGTGACGGAGTCGATCGTCCTTGTCTGCGCCCATTGTCAGTGACAGTGGCTTGTCAGGCGGCGTCAAAACCTGCGGAGCAACCTCCTTGACGAAGAAGTCCTCCTCGGGAGGTTGTTCGTCACCCACCTTCGTTGCGGTGCTGCTTGCCGAGAGTGTAGCCGTCCGCTGCACGTCTTCGAGGGTTGCCTTTGGCGTGGCGTCATTGTCTTCGACGCTGTCGCTCGCGAAGCGGTGGCATTGCTTCAGAACGTGGACAATTTCAGATGCCACGTAGAGTTGCGCGCCAGCCGCGCGCATCGCGGCGCGCATGGGCTCGTCCATCGCGGCGGCTACCTTCTGGCAGTTGAGCCAAATGAGCTGCGTCTCTGGGGCAGGCGCGCAGCAAGTCAGGCGCCATGAACAAATGCTTGTAGGCCACTTCAAAGAGGGCAGGCGTGGCCAGCAGCCTCGTCGCGCAGAGATTGAGGAGGTGCTCCGCCACCCTCATCCCGAGAAAGGGAGCGGTTTCTTGAAGTGCGGCGCCGAGAAGAACGAACATCCCCGTGTCCGCCATCTCCACCCGAACCGCGGCAACTCCTGTGAGGGCGTCCACAAGGCTAATCACATGGTGGACAGCGTCGTCGCTGCTCTGTGAGACCACCACACCGCTACTCTTAGCGGTCGGCGCGAAGCCGCGCGACGAAAGGGCAGGTGCACGTTCACCAGCAGGACCATGAACGGCATCACAATCGTCGGAAGTGCACCCAGTACGCAGACGGCGTCGAGCGCGTTGGTCGTGTTGCAGACCATGGTACCCTCCAAAGGTGGTGAGCGTGCTCTCGCGTTGGTGACCCTTCAGCACCGCGGAGAAGTTGTATAAGCGGTTGTCGTTTTTCGGCGAGCCGCGGGTCAATGCACAGGATTGCCTGGTCAGCGTGCTGCTTTTCCGCGATCTTGTTGCCGACAAAGAGGAAACCTGCATGGCGAGAGACGATCGCTCTGCGCTGTCCTCCGAGCCGTCGTGAACCCACACTCGCGTTGAAAGAAGTGCCTTGCCTCCTTTGTCCCGAGTGAGCAGCTTAGTAGGTAGAGGAGGTGAGTTGGCCGGAAAAGGCGTGCGCGACCGACCGCTGCTCAAAGCCTTCGCCAGGATCCCTACGTAAAAGTAGCCGCGTGTGATTGGAGGGTACGGTACCACGGTGGAGGTCGCTGAAGGTGCCCCGTTCACGTACACAGTAAGGGCTTTAATGCTTGTGGCGCGCCGGTGAGGAAGTTGGGTGATCGATGCACAAGGAGAGGTGAACCCACTTGTCGAGCGGCAGGGTGCAGCCGAGGTCAATGCTTGCGGGCATCCGCTGCGCGTCCTGATAGGCCACGGAAAGTGTATGGCTGCCGTTCTTGAGGCGGAGTTCCATTACCGTCTTTCGTTCCGGGTTTTGGATGGAGAAGATCGTACAGTAGCCGTCGGCCATGCCACGCTCAACGCGCAGGCACATGCACACGCTGTAGCCCTCGAGCGAGAACTCTTGCAGGATTGCCTTGATCCCTGTCATCCCAGTCCCTTGGCGGAGCGCGATGTAGCCCAGCGGGTCGGGTAGCGTTGGCTGCTGCTGTTCCTGCTGTTGCTGGTCTTCGCTACGCTGACCGTCACTTTGGTTCCCAGGGGAGCCAAAGGGCACAACCAGGCTGCGCCGGCTGCCACTGCAGTTCCTGTTGCCCATGATGGTGGCGTGCGCTGCGTTGACGGTGGCACAACTGATATCACTTCCATCACAAGTGGTGCGAGGGTCACGCGATCCTCAACGGAAGGGAGTGGACAACGGACATGAGCAGTTGCTTCAGCTGACGCACATTCACGTGGTGGACAATGGAGAGCTTTAGCGCTGCCATCGCCGCAGAGAGCAGCTCGGGGTGCTGGCCCTTGTGCTTCGCCGCGAGGGGCAGGAGCGAGGCAAGTGCCTCGGCAACGTTGCTGCTAGAGACGAGAGAGACTCGCCTGACAGGTGCGCATGGTGGCTTGCAGTTTGCTGATCGCGCCCTCCAGCGCGGAAGGCGGATGAGTGCGTGTCCTCGCCGTCGTCAGCTTCAGCGTCGGAGTACAGGTCTGCCTCCGCAAAGGAGAGAATGAGTGGACCAAGCAGATCCGGGTTCTGGATCCGCGCACCCACCACTTCGTCTTCGTAAGCGGCGCTGGGAAAAGAGACCGTCAGCACCGTTTCGCTCCCGTGAGCAAGGATGCCACGTCTTCATACACCACTCCCAGATCGCGTTGACGAAGCCATTCCAGTCAGCGCCAGCAGCCGCTGGCGTCGCAGCCCCGTCAGCGTCGGCAACCCGCCGCTTCCTGGTGCGCGAGCCATTCGTTCCTGAAGCAGCTGACGAACTCGGTGGGGCCGATGGTCTTCACAAGACGGCGCGCATCGCCGGGTTTCCTCGAACAAGCGCCGTGATCGTGGCAAGAATCGCTTTCAGTCCGTCGCGCGTCTTGCGCGCTGGCGTCCACGGCAGCGAGGCTCGGTGAATAAGGCGAACAAAGCCGTCGGTCACAACGGCTTGTGGGTCGCAGAGGACATGTTGCAGGTTGCGTGACGGAGCGATGTAGGTGAGGGCACCGGAGCTGAGGCGCGTCAAGGCCTCGCGCACACACCAAAGGAGAGAGAGGAACACCTTCGTCTCGCTCCGCGGCATCGTTGCGAAAGGCGAGAGCATTGCTGTGTTTGCCATCCTCAGACACCGCGTCGTTCAGGTTCTCAAACTGGCTCAGAACCGCCCAGAACTGCGTTACCAGCGGTTGCATTTGCTTCATGTACGCCATGACCTGCGCGGGCGCGGTTGCGGTTGCGGTGGTGTGATAGCAAAGCAAGGTCACTAGCAGCTCCTCGGTTTCTTTGCGAACCGCAGGCTCCAAAGGAGGCCGAACACCACGTCGGTATGGATGGCCAGGGTGTCCGCCTGCGTCGCGTCGTCACGCAGAAGCTCCGCCAGAACCTGAGAGCCCAGGCACAGGGGAGGCGGGTCACCTGTTGCTCCATCCGGTGGGAGCGCGCGCACATGAGACCGACGTGTCCCAGGATGCGGAACGCGTTCTCAGCCATGGCGGCTGACCGAACGCCGCACTCTCGGGCCGCCAAGCGCAACGACGAGAGAAGCGGACATGGCGGACACAAACCGCGCGTTGAATGCCTCGCATTGCTCGCCCCGGTCCCGCCAGCGCGGCTCCGTCGAGAGGAACGTGGTGGCGAAGCTACGGCTGCTTAAGGTGTCGGCGCGATTTTTGTCAAGGTGCACCGCAGCGTCGCTCGCCTGCGAGACAAGACGCGGCGTTTCAAAGAAGCTGGACAGAATGGCTTCACTTCGGGGTCCACGCCGCGCGCACGGGCGCAGAGTTCGCTTGGCGGCTGTCGATAGGGGCGTCGTCGTCGTAGTCGCTGACAGCGGATGACATTCTCTCATTCGTCAGCACCGTGTGCAAAATGTACGTCACCGCATGCAGCAGCCGGGGGTCGTGCCGGAAGGCGCCAAGGTACGCCTTTAGAAACACCCGATAGAGCCCACAGCCCACAAGGCGGTAAAAACCAGCCGTCTTCCGCGTCCACCCCATCCAGTGCGACGGCTGCCTGGTATTGACGTCCCCTGGGCTGATCCGGGAGGCACTCCATTGCGTATTTGGCCAGCGCATCAAAGAGGCTGGAGTGCGGGTGCAATTTGACAGAGGTGCTGGGAACCCCTGCGGGTGAGGCAGCACGCACTGCTACTTCCGAGTCGTTGACTGTTGCCTGCCTTTGCTTTGCTTCCTCTCCCTCTTGCGCGACGGGATTTGCTGTGGGTGTCGGCGCCTCCCCATGGATGTCTTCAGCAGCGGTGGCGGCAAGGAGAAGCACCTTGATGAGGGAGAGCTCCAGCTGATCCACGTAGCCCAGCAGCCGTGGAGTTGTGGCGAGCTCGGTCGTCCGTCGAACACGGCACTTGGCGGCGAGCAGACCGAGGTATCCGTGCAGGCACTCGTTCGCGTCGGCGTTGGACGCCAGCGTGCCCATCGTGGGACGCTCAAGCGCCAGACGCGGTGGTCTTGCATTTGTCCAGATTCGTGCGGTGCGCAGCGCCTCCTCACTGGTCACTTCCTTCAAGACGCGCTCACTCTTGGCAATGCTCGCGCCATCCCGGTGCTCGCCGCTTTCGTACCAGGCGCCAACACGGGCGAAGAAATGCACGCCGTTGTCGAACAGGCCGGAGTTGCTCATTGCCTCAAGGACCGGCCTGGGACACTCGAGGAGCAGCTGTGTGGCAAGCAGGGTGCCGCAGGAAACCTGCCGCAGAAGGAGATCGCCTCGCGCGGTCGCGCAATCGCCGCTGCTCGCAAAACGAGCCAGAAGAATACTCAGGGCGCTCATGCTCGTCGTGACCATGGTATCCACTTCAGCCGCCACGCGAAGAGGGAGGAGGAGGAGAAACAACGCGCAAGTGCAGTGAGCAAAGCAGGCGTTCTCCGCAACAACATCGCTGTCATCGTCTTCAGCGGTGGAAGTGGCGCGCGCAAGGCGCACCCTTGGCAAAAAAAGGTAAGAGGTACAGGACGGCAATGTCAGCGGCGAGGGCACATCGCTCTTGCACAAGCACGGTCCAACCGATCGCGGAGGAAGTTGCGGACGCAGGCGGCGGGGAGGGAGAGAAGCTCCCGGTGCGCCGTTTCCTTTGCTATTTGCTACGTCAGACAGGTCAGGAAACCCAGTCGCCAAATGGAGAACGCTGGCGGGTGCGCCAAGAAGAAGCTCCTTTGGTGTGAGGCCAGTCGCCGAGGCAGGGGGGCTGTCACCTTGTCGGGAAGATGCAGCCGCTGTAGTAGAAGCAGCAACACACGGAATAGCATCACACACTGCCTGCGGGTGGTTCCCTCCCCGTGCCGCCTCGTTCGGTGGGAGAATCATCGAAAAAAGCGCTGCCAAGGACGCCCGCACCGCGCCCTCGACACCGTTGTTTAGCATGGTAGCCTGGTAGGCTGCGCGGCTGCTGTTCTCACCTCCGGCTTCTAGTAAACCACAATAGCAGGGCAACGCGTCCACAAGGTAGGCCCGCACGCGCTGCGCTTGCCCGTCGCTGTCTCCCAGGTCAGGGGCAGAGGCGGCCAGCAGCACAGCCTTGCGCCAGCGCTCAATGAGTAGGCGATAAGCTTCAACGGATCTGGTCGACGGCGCGGACGATGGAGCCTTTGCTGATGACGTCCAGTTGTCGTCGGCGTCGCCGCGCCGCTGCTGGCCTCCGCTGCGACGCTGCGACAGGCGGAGGGCGAGTGTCCTCCAACGACCTCGACGAGTTGCCCAGCAATCCACGGAGATTGCCGCGGTGAGGAAGGAGGCCAATGGGGACGGCTTCGTCACTGGGATCGTCGATCCTGCGCAGCGCAGCAGCCCAATAGTTTCCTCAGAAAGGTACTGGCTGGCCACGCGGTCGAACAGAATCCTTTCGACGGCGGTGCTCCACCGTTGTTGCTGTTGTTGTTGTTGTTGTTGCTGCTGTTGCTGCTCGTCCGTTGAGGCCGCACTCGCAGGAACGCCGGTCTTTTCGCGGTTGTTGGCTTGGGCGGCGGGTAAGGCGGCAGCGGTCTCGAGGCACCGCTCTAGGAACACCGGCAACGATGATGATGTGATGATGATGATGAAGAAGAAGACGGTCGGAGCTGCGACTGCACAGGGTTATCGGCGAAGCGTTCCTAGCTCTATTGCAATACACTTGCCCACCTCGGAAGTCAGGAGACTCCACTAAGCACTCCTTCTCTTGTCGTTCGTAGCCACTGCTCGCGACGCTCGGCCACTGCTTCAGCGCTCTCACCACTGGACGAGCCGTGCAGTCGCTTTGCGGCACGAAAAGC
Source organism: Bactrocera neohumeralis (assembly GCF_024586455.1). NCBI lineage: Eukaryota > Metazoa > Arthropoda > Insecta > Diptera > Tephritidae > Bactrocera > Bactrocera neohumeralis. The sequence continues at coordinate 21,023 of NW_026094507.1, read as the reverse complement.
ATCCAACAGCAACCTGTACATCACACACCATTATCTTGCTAAAGGCGGATGCAAAAAAAAAAAAAAGTGCGGCTGATCAAACAAAAGCAACGAGAGAAAAAAAGCAGAAAACAAAAAAAAGGCAAAAAAAAAGACACGAGAACAAAAAATAGAGGGGAATGGGTGAAGCAACAAAAGTGGAACTCAAGACGGGGACACAAATCAAAGCAAAACAGGGAGCAAGAAGAGAGCCAACCAGAAATGCAAAATCGCAACACACAAACGGGCAGGCGACAGGGGGACGACGCAGTGGAAGAGACACTCACAGTCCAAGAGAAAAAGAGCGAGAGAGCCGTCTCGGGGGGAAGGGGAGGGGTGAGAGAGACAGCAAATACTAGCAATGCGTGTACTACGCAGGAAAACGTTAAAAAAAAAAAAGAGTAAAAAAAAAAGGAGGCAGAGAGAGAGAGAGAGAGAGGCAGAAAGTGCACTTAGAAATAGGGAGATAGAACAACAACAACAAAGAGAAAAGAGGAAAACATGAGGAAACGCTCAAATGACAGGCCCTGGTAAACGGATAAAAACAGAAAAACACCATTTGCTATCGCGCTTGGTGTCATGTTTCCTTCTTTTTTTTTTCGCAACCGTCCCACGCTGGCGGCGAGGGAGACCCGCTGTTTCGTGAGGCGTGTGTCTGCGCCTCAGACTCATCTTCATCCACACAAGCCACTTTCATTTCCAGCTTTTCTTTTTTGTTGTTGTTTTTTGTGCGTGTTTAAACGATTATTTTACCGTTCTGCATTCAGTTAACCAAACGAGACATCTTCCTTTTTTGCGCCTCCTCCTCCTTCGCACGCAAATGCACACACACACACACGCACACGCTTGTGAATTCACACGCAACTCTCTTCTCACAAAAAAAAAAAGCAAAAAAAAAGAGTGAAAACAAAATCGAAAAAAAAAGAGGTGAAAAAGAAAAAAAGGAGAAACAGAAAAGAAGAAAAGTGTGTACGTGTGTGTGTGTGTGTGTTCATGAAAGAGAAAAAAAAAAAAAGAGTGTGAGGGTCGAAGAAATCAAAAAAAAAGTCATATACGGCGAACGGCAGGGTGAAAGTGAAGTAGTAAGGTCAAAAAAAAAAGGGCATATGGAGAGGTCGATCGCTTTTACGCAAAAGAGAAAAAAAGAAAAAAAAAGAAAAAAAAAGATAGAGGGGAAAAGGAAGAGGGAGGAAGAGGAGAAAGGGAACTGCGGTTGAGGTGCAAATACAAAACGGAACAAAAAAAAAACAAACAAAAGAAAAAAAGAAAAAAAGAGAAGTGCGTTGTGTGCTTTGAGGCAAACGTTGCCTCCCGTGTGCACGCCCTTTTTTCTTTCTCTCTCTCACACACACACGCAAAGAAAAAAAGGATTCTCGTTTTTTTTTTCTCTCTCTTCGACACACAAGACCAAACAAACAAAAAACAACAACAACAACTACTGCGTCTTTCATCCTCGCATGTCCACTCCAGTGACGTGGGTCGACATGGCGTTGTCCCGCGTGTGCTCTCTCTTCAGTTCTCGGCAAAGATTTTTCCATTTGGTTTCTCGCGTTACAAATTCGTGAAAAAGAAAAGGAATTACGTTTTGGGAGAAAAAAAGTTTTGTTGGTTGCGGAGGTTTGCGCTTTGGAGAAAGGAAAAGAAAAGAGAGGAGGGGAGAGGGAGGGAAAGAAGAGGTCTGTCGGTGGAAGCGCAAATTCACTGCGCACCACCAACTAACCCGTTTGCTCCTAAGAGTTCGCCCGCGTCCGTGATTTGTTTGTTTTCTTTCTGTTTTTTTTGTTTGTTCTTTTGCACGCGTCTTGATGACAGTGCGTGCACGATAAAAAAAGAAAAGAAAAAAAAAGTGAAAAAAGGAAAAGGAAATGAGCGAGAAAAAAGCTTTAGCGCGCGATCAGAAGACTACAAAACGATAGGTATCAACGTCACCAATGAGAGGAGACAAAGGGAGAGTGGGGGGCAACGGTAAGAGAGGAGGGGAGAGATAGGGAGGGGGAAAGAAAAAAAGGAAAATTGAGGAAGATCTTCAACGGCCTTCCTTCTTCTTTTTGGGGGGGATAAAAAGAAAAGGAAAGTGAAATAAAAATACCTGGACGACAACGGAGAGGATGGCGCTTCCCGCCGCCTGAGCGCAGGGTTGAAGAAGAAGGGGCATCAACAAGTGCATGTGTGTGTCTGTGTGCGTGTGTGTGTATAGGAAGAGGAGGAAAAGGAAAAGAGAAAGAGAGAAAGTGAGTGAGAGACAGAGATTGAGGGCAGCAAAGACAGAAAGGAAAAAAAGAAACAAGGAAACAAAAAAAAACAAAAAAGAAAAAGACGCGCATAATTGAAATGAAAAGAAAAAGAAATTCAATGACACGGAAGAATAACAGTTGCCCATGAAACAAACACTTATTATGATAGTAAAAGAAAGAAAAGCACGGTGGGTATATCGTAGTTCCGAGGTATGGGGGGCCCTGCGCTTCATCTTCTTTCAGCCAATCAGAAAAGCGCTCGAAGAACTTTGCGCTCTCCTGTTTTTTTTTTGTTTTTTTGTTTTTTTTTTTTTGCTTTCGCTTTTTTGTCGTGCAGAGTTTGTATTGTTTTAGTTGAAGCGTTCGCCGAGAAACTCTGGATGCTTCATGTTGTTGGCGGAGAAGATTTCATCCATCTGCTCCTTGTTCATGTAGCCCTTCTTCAACCACCTCGCGGACACTCTTGCCAGTGCGGGCGCATTCCACCAATCTCATCGCACAGCGCGTGGGCCGAGCTGCGGGCAGAGAGGTACGTGACGATGCCGATGCTGTTGGTGACGTAGTGTTCACAGCGATCCACGTTGGCGGTGATGCCCTCGACGCACTTGGCTGCCAGCGTGCGGCAGGCGTTGTCGAGGAGCTCGATGGACTCGAAGAGGCACTCGGCGATGACGGGCTCCATGACGTTGAGCTGCAGCTGACCTGCCTCGGCGGCCATGACAATGGCAAAGTCGGCTGCCGGAGACCTTGAAGCACACCTGGTTCACCACCTCCGGGATGACCGGGTTCACCTTGGCTGGCATAGATGAGCCGGCCTGCATCTCAGGAAGGTGGATCTCCATCAAGCCCGTGCGGGGCCGGCGGAGAGCAGCCGCAAATCGTTGCAGATCTTGGACAGCTTGATGCAGAAGCGCTTGATGGCGCCGTGGACCGTCACGTACGGGCTGCAGTCGGAGGTGGTCGCGATGAGATCCTTCGCGAGGTGGCACTCGTAGCCCATGTTGGCGGACAACTTCTCGGCGACGAGCTCGGAGAACCCAGGTGCGGCGTTGATGCCGGTGCCGATGGCCGTCCCGCCGTTGAATTCGCTGTTGGCGCGGCGCTGCGGAGGTTATTGACGCCGTTAACCCACGTGGCGTGCGCGCCGAACTCCTCGCCGAGCGTCATCGGCACGGCGTCCTGCAACTGCGGCCTCAGGATGTCCCAAACCTCGGATGCCCTGCTCAAAGCGCTCGCGAGGACGTTCATGCCGTCAAAGAGGCAAATGATATCCTCAAAAAGAGCGAGCTTGATGCCGCTTGGCGTCGTTGGTGCTCGGCACAGGTTCACGTGGTCGTTGTGGATGGCAGAACTTCACTCTCTGCTCTTTCAGACTCCATCACCCAACGCCAGGTTCGCCACCACCTCGTTGGTGTCTGTTCACCGACGCATATGCCGCTCTGGAACGCATCGATGGAATTGGTTCATGCAGCGGCTCTCCGTGAGGATGAGGTCGCATGCCTTGACAATGCTCTCGGCGATGTCTGGAAGGACGCGCAGCCTACGATTAGCTTGAGCGCAGGCCTTCTTCACCTGCACCATGCCGCGGATGAGATGGGGGAAGTCGTTGATGGTCGTGCGGCTGATGCGGAAGTTGTCAATGGCGTCGGCGTTGATGCCGTAGTACGCGTCCGAAGGGATTTCCGCGGGTACCGAGAAGGTCCTTTTCAATACGATAGAGCGGTTTGTTCGACAGCATATTATTGCAGGAGAAAAACAAGCAACAGAGAAGATGAAGAATGAAGCTGAGGAAGCCACAATTAGCGTGTGCTCTTCCTGTGCGGGTAGGTTGTCCGTCGAGAGATAGAAAGATTAACTTGTGTGACTGGTTGAAGCAAAAAAAAAAAAACGATATCTTTTAATTCTCCTTTTTTTCTTTCTGTTGATGGATGCAAGCGTCAAAACGTGGAAGCAGAGCGAAGACTGTGCGTGAAATGTAGCGAGAGAGAATAGAGAGAAAAAGAGGAGAGGCGTCGAATTAGAGCTATGCACAAAGAGGAAGGGGAAGAAGGGGAGAAAAGCGAGGGAGATGGTGTTTGAATCCCTCAGAGAATGCCACAGAGACATGCTGTAATGAGATTTCAAAAAAAAAAAGCTCGCAAGGCAAACTCTGTGTTCTCATCCGACATTTTGTTCCTTTTTTCTTCTCTTGTTGTTGTTGACTTCATGACACAAGACAAAGAAAAAGGGTGAGGGGACTGTCGATATCGCGAATGAGTTCAGCATCAAACGTGCGTCGGTGTGGATCGGCGCTCTTCACTTGTCAGACGGCGGGGGGTGCGTTGATGGCAGCGGCCGTTTCCTCCGCAGAAAAATTCATTTCCGCCACCCTCATGCGTGAGCTCACGGACACGGCTGTCGACGGCCAGCACAAGAGCTTCCTGGGTGGCGACGTGCTTATGACAATCAGAGAAACACAAGATACTTCTCCCTTGCCGCCAGGTCCTCCATCTCCTTCAGCTTTGCCTCCACTGCGGCCGCTGTCATTCGGCTGGCACCGTCAGCGGTTTCTGCTGTCCGCAATACACAGGCACTGCGCACGAGAATGTGTCTGCACCTCGCTTTCCACCACTGCCTTCGACTCGCGCGAGGACTGCACAATCTCCCACTGGCGCTTTGTTGCAAGCTTCCGCGAAGTCCAGCCGCTTACACCACCGTGATGTTTGCGTCGATGCGGGTGAGGTTATGCACGTAGAGCAGGTGCAAGAGTTGCACGGCAAGGGACATCACCTCCGTCCACGGCGCGCGAGTGTGCCGTCTGCGACAAAAAAGCATGGTGCCTAATTCCTTGATCAGCTGCAAAGCTCGTGCTGACCGCCTCCTCGGCGAACACCGAGAAAACGGAGAACTCAAGCGCGTGGGGTAGAGAAGGTTGAGCAGGAAGACGGTGCCATCGGTACGCTGGGCACCAAAGCCAAAGACTGGTCAGGGGTCGCCGGCGGTGATGATGTCGCGTATTGTTTCACCAGCATCTTTGTCGGTGTCCGCGTCCATCCTGGCGGAGGCACACACTCGTGCGAAAGATCATGCGTTCCTGCACGTCCTGGATCATGCGGATTCACAAACGTGACAGTTCTTGCACAACGTTACTGGCCGCTGACCTGCCGCAGGTTGACCACCTGAATGTGCTCCACGGTGTCCGCCAGCTCCTCGATGTCGTCAACGCGGACGAGGCGAGCGCGGAAGGCGTGGTACAGCTCCTCCGCGATGTCGCTGACGAGTTTCGGGAAGACGTAGCTGACAAAGTCGGCGCGCATCCACACCTCGCCCAGCACCTTCTTCTTCGTGCAGCGAGGCCTCTAGCAAGGCACAAATGTGCTCCGCGAGCTGAGGCAGCTGTGGTGTGAATTCCGACAGCCGTGGCGAGCAGCCCGCCAGCGGGCTGCTGTTAGGTGGCAAAACCGACAGCTCGCGTTCCGTTCGCCGGCGCTGCTGGCAACTTGACTGATCTCCAGATTGTCGCTCGCGAACGCTTGCTGGCAGTCAGCGGTGTGGCGACCTCCATCTCTTAGCCCACTCCCACAGCCGCTGTTGGGTACGCGCAGCACCGCCCTTGTCGCCGTCGCTTCCAGGGGCCGGCACCTGCGGCGTCGTCTTTGGCGCCTGCAGCGCCAGCTGCTGCTGCTGCTGGCAGGGCGTCTGTCTCGCACCACAAAGGCGAGCCAGCCATGGAGAGGCCCGACAAGCCTCGGCGCGCACTTCGCAGTAGTACTGCAGCATCTCCATCAACATCGGGTCCTCCTCGATGCAACCACCGGCCTCCAAGCCTTCGGCGCCGACATGAGAGAAGCTGCTCCGCATCTCCGCCATGCGCCGCAAAGAGGCTCGGTGCCCGCACCTCCAGGAACGCCTCGTTGGCCGTTGCAACGTCTTGGACAAAAGACTCTGTCGAGCTGTCAAGGGACATGCCCAACAGCATTCTTCGTCGGCGTCGGGGCTGTTCGTCATCGTCGGTGCACCCGCCTGCTCGTGCGCGTCGGCTTGCCGTTGCTGGACTTGATTTCCATTCGTGCCGTTGGTGATGGCTTGAGGAAGAATAGAAGAAGAGAGCTGCGGGGAAGCCCCATGGATCCGTTTGCCCGCCCGGTGGCTTTCCGCAGTGCAACGGCAAACGACGCTTTCACCGCATTCATCAGCTTAGTCGCCGTCTTTTCCTGCGCGATTGCCAGCTTTGTTGCGTACATTTAGACTTGAACTGTGCATTTCCTGCGAGAGAGGAACTGCATCTCAGCCTCGAGGTCTTGAAATAGTTGCGGAAAGCGCGGGGACGACGCTGTCAGCATGGGTCCTCCGCCTCGCGAGGAGGTCTTCCATGTGGGTGAAGCGGATCGTCGCTGCAGTTCCTCCGGCACCTGCACCAGTCGGGATGGTGCCATCAGCGCTGACGCGTTGCGGCTGAGGTTGTTGCTCTGACTCTGACCGGACTTCGTAGCGCATGGCGAGATGCCCTCCAGAACGTGCAGCACCTTTCGCTGGCTATCGAGGCCGCGGAGGAGGCCCGCCTCCACGCGGGCTTGCCACGCCTGCAGACAGTCCACCTTGGCGGCACAATCCTGCTGCGCCTGCCGCTTCAGGGCACGAGTCAGGCTTTCTTGCAGCTCCCCGTCAGACACGCCGCTGGTCAACACGGAAGAAGCGGTAGGACTAGGTTCCACGTCCTCGCTAGCGCCGAGGCGCGTTGACCCAGGCGCGGCGCCCGCACCAAACGGTGTCGGGGAAGTGGTGGCTCCGTGTGGGCGTCACCATCGACGAGGTGTGCAGGCACAGTGCGGGTACCGCAGTTGTTTGGACAGAAGCAGAATGTCCAGTTCCTGCGTGAGGTCCACGCTCACGCCGCTAGACACCTTCGCTGCTCATTGTTCATGGGGACGCCGATTGCAAAAAACGAAAAGGCTGAACACGAACAAGTGAACACGGACACTGACCAAAAAACAAAAAAAGCAAAAAAAAACAGAGAGGGAAGAATGAAGAAGTACCTATGTCGATAGGGACAACAACACGAACCAGACACACGCGATACGGCTTCGCTTTGAGTGCACAAAGAGTAACAAAAACACAATAGCTATACAAACAAAAACAAGAAGGAAGACAAAATAAACGAGGAAAAATGGCACATAGTGTTGTCAAAAACCACATAGACACAGACATGCCAGTTGACGACGTCCGTTCGCTTTCAGTGTTATAATGCTCTTTTCATAGTGTTTTTTTTTTCGCTTCTGGTTTAGAATCTGTGAACTTGGCTAACAACAAACGAAAAAAGCGGGAAAACACGTCGTCATTGAAGGGATACTGGCAGGCCGACTCCACTGTGCAAGTTCCTTCGCCAGCAGGCAAGCCTCGCGCAGCATGTTCGATTTCTTCGTCAGTTCCTTCTGGCCAGTGGCCCAGCACGGTGGTGCCCACACCACGCTCTCGCGGCAAGGCCGCGTTTTCCGCACGCGTGACAAAAAGAGCGCGGTATGCTACCTCGTGCAAAGCGCACGGGCTCCTCCCTCTCGCCTCTTCCTCCGTTTGGTCTAGCCACAGCAGAGCCGGGAGAAAGGCACCTTGATGTCCGAGGAGGAGCCGATAAACGCGGCAGGGACGCCTGCTGGCATGCTGGAAGCCCCAGTCGCGGAACAAGGCTTCAGCGTTCAGTGCTTCCGCAGCGCCCGTCTGGTGCTCCTTCCAACCACCCGTCCTCCGCTGACAGGAGAGCGAGCGAGAAGCGCATCCACAGCATTGCTGAGCAACAGCGGACGCGCTTGCATTCGACACCATTCTGCGCACGCTGTAAGGTTTCGCCGATAGACTCTGCGCAAGCAAGAGGGAAGCAGCCTGGGCAGGCGTCGTCGCAGACTCCAAATACCACCGGCGCCATCAGAAACTGTGCTGTCGCGGACGCGCGTGCCCGGGGTGCGTCGTCCTGCTGCCGCTGCAGAGGCAGCGGGTGAGGGAATCACACAGCAACCATCTCCGCTAGCGAAGGAGCGCCGCGCTCCAGCGTCCCCTCCACGTACTTGGACAAGTGGTTCGGCGTGTCGCACGCCACGAGGACGTCGCTTTTGGAGAGAGTGCAGTTAGAGCGACCACGCCAGAACTGTTGCAGCGCGCCCGCTCCGCCGCTGCCACCTTGCGTGCGCCCGAGCGCGCTGCGAAAAGGCTCTGGTGTTCATTGAGAGGAGACGGCTTGTCGTGTCGGTAGCCTTGGGCCGCGATGCTACACTTTCGCGGTGACAGGCTCTAAATGGTACCGTACAGGAGCCAGTGAACGCGGGAGATGTTGTGGAACTCCGCCATCTTGCCCGTAGCGAAAGAGAGGCCGACGGCTTTTGAAGAAGTGGTGGCGCGCACGTTGACTCCAGTTTGTAGAAGGACACCACACAGGGTGCGGAGGCATCGCCCGATTTACCGGCCGCAAATGATGTGCGCGGGAGGCGAGCAGAATGAGCGTGAGCAGTATTTGTCGTACGCCTTCCACGGCTTCCTTTGGTGTCCACCCTGTTCGCCGCCAGAACGAGTTTGCAAGGACATAGTAGGTGTCAAACGTCGGCTGTGGCGGGAATGTCAAAAAGCCCAGCACGTGCACAACGGCGACAAGGTCCTCCAGCGAGTGCTCCGTCAGGACTCGCTCAAGCAAAGTCCTCTGAACGACAACGGCGTCAAGTTTCTGCAGGGCGGCGCGACTCAGTAACAGGAGTGGGGCCTCCCCGCGCGCGAGGAGCCGTCAGAGATGCTCCACTGCGAGTGCGCAACGCCAGTGCCTCGGTCGGCCAGAAACGTACTGCTTGGCAAGAAACTCGAGCGCTGCATGCCTCGAAGCATCTTGCAACACTGCCGAATGTCGCACCGAGCCTCCACGCGCGGCACGGCCTCGGACGCCAGCCGATTCATCACGCGAGCGTTCCACACACCCGAGGCGGGCCATCGCGTTCATCAGTAAGGAGACCTCAAGTGGGCCAATTTGCGTCGCCAAGGCGCGCAGCTCGGAGAGGAGGCTGAAGAGAAGATCATTCTGCGCCGCCGTCGCCACCTTGGCGGTTTCGAAGCTTTGCACCAACATGATGAGCTGCTTCGCGGTGAGAATGGATGTGACCACGGTGTGACCCTCCGCGCCGCCTGCACTAGTGCTGTGAGCAGCGTTTGGAGTGGTTGTCTGGAACACCGCTCCTTGGCGACGGAGCAATTCACGGTTGCCTTCAATGGCGACAAAGATTGCCTCTGCAATGCACTCAAACAAGTAGCCCACGGCTTTCTCGGCCGCCTGCTCTTTCGGACCCCTCGCTGTGGAGCGCGGTGCGCGCTGGCTTCGCTGTCACCCATCGTATCTTTCATTGACTCCTCCTCCTCTCCTTCCATCTTCTCCGCACCTTGGTCCTCAGAGGGGCTCTCCAACTGCCAGTGCACGGACGCGCTAAGTTGGGACCCAACATGGGCCAGTACGACCAGGTGCTCCACCACGCCTCTTTTTCCACGTTTTGTTCAAAGGCAGCGGTGTCCGCGAGGCGCGGCTTTACCAACAGCACCGCAGCCGCGGCCCATTCGGTGTACGCTGTCACCAGGGGAAGATTTGCCCCGCCGCTCTCCACTTCCTCTTCGCCTTTTCCGCCCCCAAAGGAGGAAAGGGTTCGACCAAGTGCAACGGTGTCGCGGAGCGTCGCTTCGGCGTCCGCGTTCGAGAGCGACTGCGATTTCAACAGCTGCGTCAGTGCGTCAAGAAGTGTACCCACTTGCACGTCGACGCCATCCTTTTTCACTAGCGTCGCTCCCGTTGAATTCTGAGAGACGGAGTGCGTCGAGCAGCTTCTTCAGGTCAACAATCGACATCCCCTCGAGGCAGCACTGAGAAGCGCGGGAAAGAAGCGCAGCGATCGCGTTCTGAGCGTGCACTTCGAAAGAGGGCCGCTCTGCTTCCTCTTCACCCGCCGCCGCCGTCGCGACGACCACAACGGGCATCGTCTTGATACAACTGCGCAACGGCAAATGCAATCTGCGCCACCTCGTAGCCAGTCGCAAGCGGTGCCAAAGCAATCGCTCGGTCCACGAACGCTTTCGCTGGAAAACCGTCTACGGGGATGCTGAGGGAACGGCTCTGCTCTGCATCGTCAACTTCCTCCCTCTTTCCGTGCTTTCCGGCGGATGGAGGGTGCTGCTTTCCGCGTCAGCCACCTTGGCCATTCCACTTGTTTTGTGGTACAGAGCAGAAAAAATGAAACGAGATCTTTGGGTGTGCCGATCGTCTCGACGCTCTCGGCAATGTCCGCCTGCACGCGACGGCGCAGTGCCTCTGCCCGTTTCACAGCGGTCCTATCGTCTTCGGTGACGGCAGCGGCGGCGAGAAGGCGCTCGAATCCCTCCAGAGCTTGCAGAACAATCGTTGCGGTCTGCCTCTGTGACGGCCGCGGCTGAGATCCTTTTGCATCGCGCACCCCGCTGTCTCCGCTCGCGTCCGTGGCCGGCCCAGCGCACGCAACTTTGTCGGCCTCCAGCACCGAACTGAGTGGACCCTCCGCGGCGACAAAAAAGGCGAAGCTTTCCTGCGCAGCACGTAACTGTACCAACGCGGCTAGCACGTGAGCCGAGTCCGACACGGCGAGCTGGCCCGACACACCAGCAACTGCGTCGCCTTGCTGTGGCACGCCTCGATCACGCGAGACACCGCGCTAACGCTCTCAATCAGCTTCCTCCAGAGGAGTCCGCCTCGTTGTTGGTCTGATGGCCTCCCTGCCGGGAACGCGGTGCGTGGCGGACGTTCTCCATCCGCGCCAGCGCCTGCAGCGCCGGGATGAGGTGTGTAGACAGGACGTAACTCATCTTTCGTGAAAACTGGTCGCACAACAGCGAAATCAAATCATCTGGGATCCTCACGGTGGGCGCCAAGGAGAGCGACGAGGAGGTGCCCGCTTTGGAAGCGCCAGCGGAGCCGCGGGGAGTCGGCAAGGCCCTCCACTCCATCGTGAAAGCCCTGACAGCAGTTGACTGCACTCCACCTGGCGGAGCTGGGCGTTGTGCGTCTCTGCAAGGAGAAACACCTGCGGACGAATGGCGCTCAGTAGACCACGCAGATCGACCTCCACCGCGACGAAGCTCCTTCGCACTCGGTTCACAACCTGCACAATCGCGCAGAGGTCCTTCGCATTGGCCGTCGAAACCGTCGAAGGCAACACTTGCAGCGCTGCATCAACCAAGGTGCAAATCGTCGCGCGCTGCGACGCTGTCAGCGCGCCTTCCGGGGCTTCCGTCAGAAGCTCCAGCAGTGCGCGTCTAAAACGTGCACAACGTCCGACGCACGCCGGTTAGATGCCGTCGCGGCAAGGCCGTAGGTACTGAAGGCGGCTGTCAACACGGGAATTAGATGGGCGGCAACCGCCTGACCACGCGCATGAAAGCCGCCCGCTTTCAGACCGGCCAGCAACGCATGCAAACACGCCGTGCACTCCCACAGCTCCAGCGGCGCTGCGGTTTCGCTCGCAGACGTCTGCGAAGAGGGTGATCGGGCTGCATCCGCGCGGTAGGTGACCGCCAAGCTGGTGGTTGACTTCTCCAGGAGTTGAAAGAGCTTTTTCAACGCGCGCGGCGACGTCGTTCTCCGCGGCCTGCGAAGGTGAAGAGAAGGAAGAAGAAGCGATTGTGTCCAGCGCTTTCGTCACCAGCGGGAACACGGACACAATGGCACTGCGCCGTTGCTGTGGATCATCTTTCCCTTGCGCCACGGTCGTCTCACTGAGCGCGAAGCAGTGGATCGTAGAGGTGCTTCAGGACAAAGTCCTGCCCCTGTTTCGCCGTCTTTCAGATTCAGCACGGGCATGCTGATGGACATGATCTGCCGCGTGGGGTCAACAGCTCCGCCACATGTTCCTCCACCCAGTCAGCAGTCCTGCACGCGCCCCGTTGTCGTCGAGGCACCAAAGGTTGCGGCAACGCTCAACAGTTTGCCGATCTCAAATCGGCAGTTCGGTGAGCGGGAGGCAAGTCCGGAAAGGGGGTCTGACGACCGGACGGACTTGGTCGACGGCGTGCCTCTGTGATGAGTACATCCTGCGCAGATGGGGGGCATGGCGGCCAGTGTCTCGACCGCGGCGCCAGCGTCCCCTTCAACTGACACCTTCTCCGGTGCCGATGACGGTCCTGCACCACGGCAACGCTGGCGCTGAAGTCTGCTGCTGTCGTTGTTGCTACTGCGCCGCCTACTCCGCTCCTCGCACTCGCTGATACTGGTTACGAATGCGCAGAGAGCGGCGATCACGGACGTGGAACGGAACGGCGACTGCTGTTGTTGTTGCGATGGGCGGTGATGTGAGGCACGAAGAAGCCGCGTCAAAGATCGCATTTTGTAGCAATTCTAAATAGGTCACGCAAAACTTGTGCGTGTGTGAATTTTGTGAACCTTTCCTTCTTTTTTGTTTGTTCTCTCTCACACTTTTTCTCGTGGCTGACGGAAAGCGAAGAAACAACAGTTTTTCTCCCTCTCCCTTGTGTGTACGTGCACGCATGCTGTTGTGGACTTGTTCCAGTAAAAGGATGGTGTCGCGGAAGCGGCAAGCTACCTCGCTTTGCCTCCGTTCTCGTCGCGGTCATCCTGCTTGTAAAAAAAGCGCAAGCACAACACTTTTAATAGTTTTGATGCTTGTTTGATAAAGTTACCTTTTTTTTGTTTGATGCGCGGAGTGCGTGCGGGAGAGGAGGTTGGGGAAGAGAAAAGGTTATGTCCCTCAGGAAAAAAGAGAAAAAAGGGGAAAGCAGAGCGACAAGTGTTCCACTCGCTCCGAGAAACGCACTTGTTTTGTGGTTGTGGTTCCTCTGCTGCTCATTTGTTATAAAAATAAAAGAGGAGGAGCGTGTGAGCATCCGTCACAAAAAAAAAACGGCGAATGGCAAACAAACAAAGCACGAGGCACACACAAAAAAAGAAAAAGAAAAAAGCGACTTTCCACAAAGTGGTCACGCATTGCGACCGCTTCTAAAAAAAAAGCTGTGAATCTTTTTCTTTCTTTGTTTTCCCTTTTTTTCTAAGTCGTGCCGTAGTTCAACCGGCACGTCGTCGATGAAGCTTCTAAGAGCGGTCGCTGATCGCCGCTGCCCCGCGACAAGGGCTGCGACGCCGCCGAGAACACTGAGGTGCCCGCGTCCGTGTCGGCGGCCTGCTCCTGCGCGTCGCGGGAGTCGTTCCTTCCCGCTGCTCCCGCAGACAATGTTTCCCCTGTTTGTACAAGAGCACCGCCGGGACAAGGAGGAGCACCACGAGAAGGGCGATGGACCAGATGTGGGCCGCCGTGCAGAGCGCGACGTAGCGCAAGTTGCCGTCAGGGCCAAGCTCGTAACAGAAGGGGATGCTATTCTGCGTCTCGAGGACGACGGAGAGGACGAATTCGGGTTGGTCGGGCAGCCGCTTCACGAAGAAACCGAGAAAGTCAGAGGTCGCAGACTCCCTTGCCGGGTCGTAGCCGCTGCGTGCGAAGGGCGAGGCATAGGAGCTGACCCGGCGTCCGCTGCGATCCGCCGTCAAGATGATATCGCGCGCGGGGTTCTCGTAAATGCCGCTGCTGGCGTGAAGGGGCGTGGGCCGTGATGGGCACCATCCGGATGCGTGGGGGCGTACGACTCGTCATGAGACGCCCGTCTGTGTTTGTCCTGGTCCTTTGTGGTGCTGCGCGAGGAGAAGCGCACCATGTACGTCATGGCGTCCTCCTTGCTCGACACAAAGATGTACGGCTGCTCGACCTGGATCACCTTTGCGCCGCCCGCCGTCTGCGATGACCTTTTCTTCATAGAAACGTCCAGGAACAAGACCTGCACCGGCGATGGCACCCACAGCCCGAAAAGGCGCTTCCCACTGTCGGGGTCGAAGACATGCACCACGTTCGTGACAATATCGCAGACGAGGAGGTAGTAGGACATGGTGGTGGTGTTGTCCATCGTAAAGATCCGGCGGAGCGCTGCCGTCGACCAGGGCTGCTCGGCAGCTTTGGGGAAAGCGCCATGCCTCGAACCGAGTTCAGATAGTAGTTGCCACTCCAACCGGAGACAAGCAGGCCGGCGTTCTCGGGGATCTTGTCTGGCACATCGACCTCGGGGTTGTCCTCTTCAACGCCGCCGTGTGCGACCGGTCCTCCCACGACGTTGTCCGCGTTGACGGCCGGCTCCACCTGCAGTTGCTGCCGGCCAGCGCCGCCCGCCTCTCGCGGGCAGGGCGGCCTTGGCGTTTGCCGCGGGCTCCCAGGCTGGCTTGCCGTCCTTGCCGGGCTTGTACGTGTACCGCGTGACGGACACGCTGTTCTGGGTTGCTCACGTACAGGTCGTTCGTCTCCGGGTGGAAGAGCATATCGTAGGGGTGGTCCGGGTCGCTGCTCTCTGCGCCGCGACAGTGAAGAGGTAATTGCGGGGTGCAGTTCTTCTGCATCGTGGGTTCAGCAGACCGTTGCCGCTAATAGCGAAGACACGACTGTAGGAGCCGCGCGCACTCAGGACGTAAAGGTATTCGCCAGGGCCAAAGCGCATCGCACGGAGCTTGTCCACGCGAACGTCGTCGGGCATGCTCTCCTTGTGGATGACCTCACCGAGATAGTTCCCTCTGGGTGTCAAAAGACCAGATGTTGTCCCCATGTTTGACGTGATGTAGACTGCACGCGTGTTGCCGTTGGCCGGGCAGCTGGCGGACGCGCCTTGCGCCAGCGCCAACAACGCGGCGACGACGACAACGACAAGCGAGCGAAAAGACGCCCACCGGGTTAAATGCACCATCTCTTTCCTGTGAGGAGGAGGAAAACGAGAGAGGGATTGACTAAACGGAAAAGCCGCAAGGGGAGAAAGAAGGGAGGAGGGGGGAAGCCGGTATAAAAAGGCTTCCTAAAAAAAGAGGCTGAGTGGGGGAAAAGAAAGACCAAGCGTCGGCAAACACTAACGATCAAGAAGACAAACAAACAAAAAAACAACGCAATAAGACCCACAAAAGACGCAGCACTTCGAAGTAGAGGGCGAGAGAAGAAAACAAAAATAAAAAAAAGAAGATCCGAAGGAGTACTGGCAACGAATTGCAGCAAACGTCCATGATGGACGAAAAGACAGAGCGCCTGTTGGCGACGCGCGTGGGTCAACTCACCTACCGTGATACCATTCTCCCTTTTTTGTGTGTGTTTCACTTTTTTTTTTTGCTACGCGACTCTTACCCGGTAGAAAAGGCGATGACAGCCCATGCGGTAAAAAAGGGGAAGCTGGCAACGACCAGAGCTCACGAGAAGTCTACAGAGTAACGCAGCACCAGTAAAAAAAAAAAAAAATAACCTAGGACAGAGACGGAATAAAGAGAGATTGGTGGATGATATTGTAACAGGAGAAAATAAGAGAGATAGAAAATAACCTTTTGTGTGCCTCGTTTTGTGAGTGCACGTGTGTTTGTGTAGAAAAAAAAAGGAGGGGAAGATTTTACTCAGTCGAGTACATAACGTACTTGACATCGACAAAAGGCTCGATGCCATACTTGGAGCCGTCGCGGCCAAGTCCACTCTCTTTGATGCCGCCGAACGGGGCACACAGGGCGGAGATGGCGGTGTCGTTGCACCCGACCATGCCAAAGCGCAGCGCGCGCGATACACGGAATTGCTTGCGGTAATCCCCTGTGTAAAAATAAGAGGCGAGGCCAGCCTGGTGCTGTTTGCAAGTCGGACCGCCTCCTCCTCCGTGTCGAACTTCACCAGCGGCAGGATGGGGCCAAAGATCTCCTCCTGACAACAACGCATCGTGTCGTGCTGCACGTTGCGCTGAGGACGGTGGGTGGAAAGAAGTAGCCGGGCCTTCAAATGCCTTGCCGCCGCACTCCACCTTGGCGCCTTTTTGCACGGCGTCCTCGACAAGCGATTGCATGTTCTGCACCCCAGCGGCGTTGATCATGGCCCCCGTCGTGACGCCCGGTGCAAAGGCATTGCCCACCTTCATGGCGGCGACCTTGGCAACGAGGGCGGCCTTGAACTCGTCGTAGATGCCCGCCTGGACAAAGGCGCGATTGCAGCAGATGCAGGTCTGGCCAGCGTTGCGGAACTTGGCGGCAATGAGGCCGTCGACGGCGCGGGGGATGTCAGCATCGTCAAAGACAATCAGTGGCGCGTTGCCACCAAGCTCCATGCCGACCTTCTTCACGGTGTCCGCGCAGCCCGAAAGAGCTGTTTTCCGACCTCGGTGGAGCCGGTAAAAGCGATCTTGCGCACGTCGAAGCTGTCCAGGAGCGCCTTGCTGATAGCCCCGGAGTCTCCCGTCACAACGTTGAGCACGCCCGGGGGCACGCCCGCCTCCTCTGCGGTCTGCGCGAGGGCAAGGGCGGTGAAAGGGGTCGCGGAGGCTGGCTTGATGACGACGGAGCAGCCGGCCGCGATGGCCCCAGCTGCCGCGCGCTGATCATGGCCGCTGGAAAGTTCCATGGCGTCACGATACCCACCACGCCAATGGGCTGCTTGATCACGGTGGTCAGAACCGAAGAACGGGGCCCAGGAATGATGTCTCCGTAGATGCGCTCCGCCTCACCCGCGTACC
Source organism: Bactrocera neohumeralis (assembly GCF_024586455.1). Classification (NCBI taxonomy): domain Eukaryota; kingdom Metazoa; phylum Arthropoda; class Insecta; order Diptera; family Tephritidae; genus Bactrocera; species Bactrocera neohumeralis. The sequence goes on along the minus strand of NW_026094507.1, from coordinate 4,230 downwards.
ACTCCACAAAGCGTTCGGCGTAGATGACTTCGCCGATGCCCTCGCTGATCACCTTTCCCGACTCGCGCGAGAGGATGTTGCCAATCGCCTCCTTGTACTGGAGCATCAAGTCAGCCCAGCGGCGCACGATGACCGCACGTTCGCGCGGCATGACCTCCCGCCACGACTCAAATGCCGTTTGCGCCGCTGCGATTGCCGCCTCCGTCTCTGCTGAGCCGAAGCGCGGGACGTCGCCGATGTGGTCGTTCGTGCAGGGATCCTCCACGTGGATAGTTTTGGCGTCGTCGTCGGCGGCCGCCGCCACCCACTGACCCCCAACGTAGCACATGGGCGTCTCGAGGAGCGTGTTTGCCGTTTTGTAAAACGTTGGGTTCGCAAAGTCAAAGGGCTTCTTGCCCACAACGCGGAAGAGCTGTTTCGACATGTTCAAGAGCAAAACACTCAAACAACAAAGCCACAACAACAAAAAAGGAGCCGATAGAGGAGCCCAGCGCGATAGCAGTACGAATAGTACACGAGTGGGAGAGAGGAAGAACAAACAAACAAACAAAAAAAAAGAAACAAGAAGAGTGAATTGTGTCGGTTCAGCAATAGCGTTGATCGAGAACAGAAGAAATAAGGTGGGGAGGGGCTGGAAAATGCTTTGCAGTGTCTGATAAGAATTGCTTTCTTTGCCTTGTAACTCAAAAAAAAAAAAAAGAAAGAAAAAGAGAAGGAAAGGGATCGATTGCGAGAAAGAGAGAGAGAGAAAGCGGGAAGACCTCGTTGTCCTCTCCCTTCTTCAAAAAGGGCCAAAGGAACGCGTCAGCAACCTTTTCGCTCCCGGTAAACCTCGTGTTGTTACCGAAGAGACTTCACGCGGAGCGGAGTGACCACGTCTTCACCATTCAGCAGCCTCAGCAAAAAAAAAAAAAAAAGGAGAGAGAAAAAGTGGTGCTCTCACGTATCATTTCATTTTTCTTTTCTTTTTTTTTTGATTGATTGATTCCTACTAGCGACAAAAGACATATAAAAGAAAAAAAAAAGACCTACCGTACTAAAGAACGATGGCACCTAAATAAGTGCATCTTGCATGTACACTTCTCCTCCCAGTTTGTTGTTGTGGTCAGATTCTCTTCGTTCATCTGTCAACAGGAGAGTGTGCGCTGCTGTTGTGATGTGTGTTTTCTTGTGTCGACAAGATGAAGAGGCCTTTCGCCAGCGCAAAGAGGAGGAACGGAAGAAAGAGAGTACACGAACACAAGATAGAAAAAAGAAGGAAGACTAGTTTGAAAAAAAAAACGGTGTTTTTTTTTTTGTTTGTTGCTGTTGTTGAGTGAGTGTGTCTGTGTGTGTGTGTATCTGTTTGTGCGGCGTTGAACAACATCTTGTCACTGCGACAGGATCAGCCCAGAAGGACGGCCCTCTCTTTTTCTTTTTCTCACCTCGGCAGAAAATGCAACAGAAACATGCGAGGCCGAAACGGGACACGCCTTTTTTCCCTTGAAAAGCGAAGAGCTTCTCCTCTTCTCCGCCTCCCAGCCGCGCGGGCGCAAGACGACCAAGTGGCACTCCCCGGACTTCACCACAGCTCCAAGCCGGCGCCGGCGGTGTGCTGCCAACCCGCACGCAGACGTGTCTCTCCATCTCCCACTTATTCCTCGACGGCCTCGGGAGGTTCTTGAAGACGGTGTCCATCTGCGGGCCCCAGGCGTCGGCCCACTCGTAGCCGGTGCCAAGCTTCCGGCGCCACACGCGGAGGTAGTCCTGCTTGTACTCGCCGCGCTTGGAGAAGATGGTACCAAGGCGCGCGAACACACACCACATCACAAAAAGTAGCCCACGATGCAGATGACGGCGCCCTTGTATGCGGGGTAGCGAAAGTGGTCGTAGTTGGTGTACGCACGCTTGGCAAGGCCAGAGACCTGGCGGCCCGCGGGGGTGGCAGTGAGGGCACGGCGCAGCATGTTTCTTACTCAATCACTCTTTTTTGTTGTTACTGCTGATAATAATACGGGGAAAGGAAAAAGGGAAATGAATGAGGTGTGCTCGTTGTTTTTCTTTTTTTTGTTAACGGCAAAAAAACTACTGTGTGCGATTGTGCAAAAGGACAAAGAAGAGGTAAAAGAGGGGGAAGAAGAGAAGACAAAAAAAGTCATTATTTCAAGACGAAAGAGTTTTCTCGGCTCGCTCATGGCGACTGATCGCGAGCAAACAACAAAAAAAAGAGAAGCAGGCGCGCTCAATTATGAGGACTCCTTCCTGAACTTCGCTAAGCGGTGAGTGCGTGTGTGTGTGTGTGTGTATGTTAGCGTTCGAGTACGCAACAACAGTCATCCGATGCCCTGTTCAAGAATTCCAAAGAGAGGGAGTGCATCACACAGGATGAAAAACACAACAACAGCGAAAAAAAATAATCGGGAAGAAAGTGAAGAAAGGTGGGGTGCAGTAGTAGTATTGTACATAAGAAGAGTTTAAAAAAAGAGAGCAATGCAAAAAAAAAAAAAAACTTTGGCAGGTGGAGGCCGCTTTTGCAGTTTCGACTTTGAACCGGAGAGGGTTCCAATGGGCTGTTCCTCGGAAGACTTGAGATGGGCGATGAACGCTCGATACGTCAGATGAGCCTCCTGTCCACCGTTTGCCTGCCCTTCCCGGAGACGGTGTTCCGTGTCCTCCTGCCACCACCGTTCGCCGCCGACGCTGCCGCCGTGCCTGAAGCAGCAAATTTGCTGTCTGACTTGGTCGGTGGGGGCAGCATGACTTGGCGCACGACGTCCATCGTAATGCCATGATTGTTGGCTCTGGTTTGGCACTCCTCGTGCACCTCGCGGATGGTCTTGGCGATGCGTGCACTCGGCTGGCCGTAGATGCGGCGCGACGACGTGAGACGTCCAGGACCTCGTTGGAGGGAGCCACCACTACCGTCGCCGTGGTGATAGCCCCTCCTTCTGTGGAGACGCCACGCCGTCGCCGTCGCCACCCGCCTTCCCTGTCGTCGCGGGTGCCTCGTCGGTGCCGAGGTAGCGGATGATAAAAGCGCGCAGTTTCGGGTCAGTGGGGTTCAGCTGCTGGCAGAAAGGACGTCGCGCAGGCCGTAGCGGGGCTCGTTGAGCTCGAAGCGGCAGAGGGAGCGGTGATAGTAAAACAGTGCGATCTTGTCGTCTGTCCGGATGGCGTTGGTGAACTCCACCTCCGCCTCACGGACCTTTCCCTGCGCGTACAGTTTGCGGCCCCAGATGTCGTGGAGAAAGGCGATGCGCTGGTGCGCGACGGGGTCCTCTGGGTTCAGCTGGAGCATCTTCGGTAGTCCAGGAGCGCGCTCTCGTAGTCCTCGATGCGCATGTAACAGTCTGCGCGCGCGAGCAGTACGTTTGTATTGTCGGCGCGCCATTTCAGCGACTCGGAGTAGTACGTGATGGCTTCTTCGATAAACTCGCGACCGCCCGCGTTGGCGTCCTCGTCGTCGACGCCGTCCTCCTTCTCGCTAGCGCCGACCCTTTGCGCGTTTTGGCTGCTGTCTTGACCAATTTGGATGAGCACGTCGGTCATGGTGTTGACCGCCTCCCGGTGCGTGCTGTTGCTCTCCTTAATGCACTGGAAGAGGTCCTTCACGCTGCGCTTGTGCTGGCCGCGATCGATGTAAATGCGCGCGCGGGCGTAGAGCAGCTCCGTGTCGCTGGGGTAGACCTCTATGCACTGGCTGATGGTGCCCAAGTCGCGCTTTTCGAGGGCCTTGGCACGGTACTGCCGGTACTTTTCATTGAAAATGTGCTGTGCAGCGGTCAGCACGCGTTCCTGTCGGAGCGCCGCGCTGCTGTGGCCTTCAAAGATGACGCGTGCCGAGCGAAAGGCCTGTCGGTTTACGTAAAGATGGACTAAAAGGCCGGAGGACTGTACCGAGTACTTTGGATAGCTCTTATGGTGCGTCTCCAGCATCAGCTCGGCCTCCTCCTCTCGACGGAGGGCGATCAGGCAGACGCAACGACGCAGCTCCAAGACCGGCACGAATTCGTCCTTCACTCGTTCCTCCAGCGCGGCGTTCGCGGGGCTAACCTCCATTCGCTTCTCCTTCGCTGTCGTCGCCGCCGCCTTAATCGAGCTGACCACATCGTTGCACACTTCTAGCGCATCGAGGGCAAATCGAAGAGCCTGAGAGAAGTTGTTCATACTGTAGAGGGACAGACTAAGCGCGTCAAGCAGGCCGGCGAGCCGCACTTGAACCGCCACTAACTGCACGCCGCTGTCATTGTC
>NW_026094506.1:0-3056 GCF_024586455.1 Bactrocera neohumeralis | reverse complement strand
TCATTGGGGAATCGGGTTTGGGGTTTTCTTGGCGTTGGTATTCCCCCACCCAGGCTGGAAGGTTCCTCCATTTTTTGATCTGGGCATCGGTCCCCAGATCAGGGGTTTAAAATTTTCCCGGTCTTGAAACCTTCGCCCCCGCTTTTTTCAGAATTTTTGGAATTACCCCTGTGGCCGCTTTCGCTCTTCGACTCACGCACACCCTTTTTTCTTTTTTCACAAAATTCCCGTTTCCCTTTTCCCTCGGTATCTATCCCAACCCGCACGTGGGGGTCGATCGTAACGGCGGGTAGGCAGCCGCTTTTCCGTGGACACGGCACCCCTCGTCAAAACATTGTTTTGCATTTTCCGAAAGCCAATTTTTTTTGGATGCAGCCCCGTGGAGTTTGAAATCCCGTCCCCCTTTCCCCTTTTCCATTGTTGAGAGTGCTTGAGAGAGGAGTGCAAGGGGGAAAAAAATCTTTCCCCTTTTCGCGTGGCAGCTTCTGACTGAACCTTCCGGCTTGTGACGTGCGTTTTTTGGCACAGAGGGGGGTGCGAATTTTTCCAAAAGATAGGGGGAAAGTCGATGGGGACCTCGGAGGCACGCACATCAAAAACACGGGAGACGTTTTTGTCTTCACAACAGATCGATCTTTGGAGCGATCCGAGACACGGGTACGTCAAGCACACACACCGAACAAAAACTACCTGCCGAAACAAAAACCTACTGATGAAAAAGTGAAAAAATTTGTATACGAACAAACGTTTTCACTTGTTTCACACAACGCCTACGATTCAAAATCAGAAAAAATTATGAAAAATTAATTCTGAAATGTCAGAAAAACAAAAATTATGCAAATCTTGGCCCACACCAATGCGAATCTAGGCCTTCCACCGCAAATCAAACACAAATAATGTTACTTACTTGTACTCCCCAGCACGATACCGTACACAAAGAAAAATCCTATTTAATTCAATATTTTCAAACAAACTATGCGAGCGCACGTCTACAATTCGAAACACAACTATGGAATGGTAGGAATAGAAAATAGGTTGAGGGCTTTTCTAAAAGATCCTTAAATTATCTAACCGATGCTATTTATTTGACCCACCTACGTCGAATACTTTAGCCGCTAGAGCGTTTACAAAGTTGAAACAAAAATGTGATTTTTCTCAAAACACTACATTTGTTTGTGAACACTATTGCCACGCTCCTGGTAGGGATAGAAAACAGGTTGAGGGCTTTCCTAAAAGCTCTTTAAATTATCTAACCGATGTTATTTATATGACCCACCTACGTCGAATACCTTAGCCGCTAGAGCGTTTACAAAGTTGAAACAAAAATGTGATTTTTCTCAAAACACTACCTTTGTTTGTGAACACTATTGCCTCGCTCCTGGTAAGGATAGAGAATTAGTTGAGGGCTTTTATAAAAGCTCCTTAAATTACCTAACCGATGCTATTTATTTGACCCACCTACGTCGAATACTTTAGCCGCTAGAGCGTTTACAAAGTTGAAACAAAAATGTGATTTTTCTCAAAACACTACATTTGTTTGTGAACACAATTGTCCAGGCTCCTGGTAGGGATAGAAAATAGGTTGAGGGCTTTTCTAAAAGCTTTTTAAATTATCTAACCGATGCTATTTATTTGACCCACCTACGTCGAATACTTTAGCCGCTAGAGCGTTTACAAAGTTGAAACAAAAATGTGATTTTTCTCAAAACACTACATTTGTTTGTGAACACTATTGCCACGCTCCTGGTAGGGATAGAAAATAGGTTGAGGGCTTTTCTAAAAGATCCTTAAATTATCTAACCGATGCTATTTATTTGACCCACCTACGTCAGAAAATAGGTTGAGGGCTTTTCTAAAAGATCCTTAAATTATCTAACCGATGCTATTTATTTGACCCACCTACGTCGAATACTTCAGCCGCTAGAGCGTTTACAAAGTTGAAACAAACATGTGATTTTTCTCAAAACACTACATTTGTTTGTGAACACTATTGCCACGCTCCTGGTAGGGATAGAAAATAGGTTGAGGGCTTTTCTAAAATCTCTTTAAATTATCTAACCGATGCTATTTATGCTACGTCGAATACTTTAGCCGCTAGAGCGTTTACAAAGTTGAAACAAACATTTGATCTGGTAAGGATAGAGAATTAACTGAGGGCTTTTATAAAAGCTCCTTAAATTACCTAACCGATGCTATTTATTTGACCCACCTACGTCGAATACTTTAGCCGCTAGAGCGTTAACAAAGTTGAAACAAACATGTGATTTTTCTCAAAACACTACATTTGTTTGTGAACACTATTGCCACGCTCCTGGTAGGAATAGAAAATAGGTTGAGGGCTTTTCTAAAAGCTCCTTAAATTATCTAACCGATGCTATTTATTTGACCCACCTACGTCGAATACTTTAGCCACTAGAGCGTTTACAAAGTTGAAACAAAAATGTGATTTTTCTCAAAACACTACATTTGTTTGTGAACACTATTGCCACGCTCCTGGTAGGGATAGAAAATAGGTTGAGGGCTTTTCTAAAAGCACCTTAAATTATCTAACCGATGCTGTTTATTTGACCCACCTACGTCGAATACTTTAGCCGCTAGAGCGTTTACAAAGTTGAAACAAAAATGTGATTTTCTCAAAACACTACATTTGTTTGTGAACACTATTGCCACGCTCCTGGTAGGGATAGAATAAGTTGAGGGCTTTTCTAAAAGATCCTTAAATTATCTAACCGATGCTATTTATTTGACCCACCTACGTCGAATACTTTAGCCGCTAGAGCGTTTACAAAGTTGAAACAAACATGAGATTTTTCTCAAAACACTACATTTGTTTGTTTTATTGCCAGGCTCCTGGTAAGGATAGAAAACAGGTTGAGGGCTTTTCTAAAAGATCCTTAAATTATCTAACCGATGCTATTTATTTGACCCACCTACGTCGAATACTTTAGCCGCTAGAGCGTTTACAAAGTTGAAACAAACATGTGATTTTTCTCAAAACACTACATTTTTTTGTTTTATTGCCAGGCTCCTGGTAAGGATAGAAAACAGGTTGAGGG
>NW_026094505.1:0-7640 GCF_024586455.1 Bactrocera neohumeralis | reverse complement strand
CTTTTCAAAATTTTAATTTTTTATTTAATTGGAGAAATTATTACAATTAATGAGTTGATGCAAGGGAACGCATTTTAAGCCTTATTAAAAACAGATTTTTCAATATGGAGTTGCCACTTCTGTAAATCAGTATTTTGAATAATTTGTAGTTGAGTAAGATATGTGTTCTAATATTTTTGATTTATAGTTATTAATATTATTATGATGTTGCCACCCTTTTTTAATTTTAAAATTTTAAAATTGATATTACATATGGTGTTATGACATTAGAACATGTGTAACCAAAGAAATTCATATTATAACTTATTGAGCCACCCTGTATTATACCAAATCAGTGTGCGTAAAACAAACCTTTTCCTTCGCTATGTTTTGTTTATGGGCTACGCATGCTTTATGTGTCATCTGTTGCATTGTTTCCGCATTTATAAATGCAAAGTAACCTCAAACAAACAAACTCACGTAACTATCTGTATGTCAAAACAAACGTAGCATTTCGTGTTCGCCGATATATCACCTCGCTGCGAATTCATGCGAAACCGCAAAACAATTATTGACACGCTTCTGGATATGCAATTGAACAGAACACTGGCACCAGCGCATGCAAAATATGAAACTTTTGCGACTTACACATACAGACATACCATACAAAAAGTAATGGCATCGAGAAAAAATTCATTGAAAAATGTTCACTGCAAGGAATTCCCACAAGTGTTAATGGAAACAACAAGTTCGCAAACAATTTTCATCTGCAGCCACAAAGCGACGGACATTGATCGAAAATATGGTTTATTCAATCATCATCTTTCGGTTTTAAATTTAAATTGCATATTTTGCTCAACGAGTATCAGTGTGTGTGTGTGTGTGTGTATGCTTGGGGTAGTGGAAATGCTTAAATGGTGACATGCTATTTATACATATAAATGTTTTTGTGTAAATGCCGTTATTTATCTGGGCTAATATATGCACGAAAATTCAGTAAAAGTTAAACTTTTCGCGTGTGTGTGTCGCAGAGTTGCCGTTTTGCTTCATTTATGGTGAAATATTTATATATAAGGCCTTTGCAGAGGATTTTTTTGCAAATACATTTGGTGGTCAAAAATAAAGTCATCTTTACTGTCATGCATGTACAGAGAGTATAAATATTTCAATCTGGTGATTTATTATGCAGTCAACAGTTTTTCCTGGAATAAGTAAATACGAATAAAGATTTATATATAGATACAAAGGTCACGTAAAAAATAACGTGACTGCTGCCCAGAGCATACTGAAATTTAGAAGGGAACACTTCTCCAATATGCTGAACGGCAGTAAAAGTACAACACCTGGAGATGGTGACACCGACCCCGACCCGACCCGACAATCGATAACGATGAAGCAGACGTTCCATTGCCCGACCATGAAGAAGTTCGAATAGCAATTACCCGCCTAAAGAACAACAAAGCGGCGGGGCCGATGATGGAGCATGCATAAGCTTCTTTGTATTACATGGTCGGACAAAAGCATGCCGGACGATTGGAATTTAAGTGTGCTCTGACCAATCCACAAAAAGGGAGACCCTACAATTTGCGCTAAATACCATGAGACAAGCCTCCTCAACATCGCATATAAGGTTCTATCATCGTTAAACAAAAACAAACTAATTGGACCATTTCAGTATGGCTTTATGCCTGGAAAATCTCTGCAATCAGACCAGATTTTCACAATGAGCCAAATCTTGGGAAAGACCAGGGAAAAAATCGTCCACACCACCTCTTCATCCCGATTTTAAAGCCGCCTTCGACAGCACAAAAGAAACTGCTTCTATAGCGCTATGTCTCAACTTAGTATCACTCAACATGATGTTGATCAAGAGGTTTCAGAAAAGGAAAATCCCTATTATGTGACTTCCTCCATCCATACAGTACTGGCCTCCTTAGTTCTGCTTTCTCTAGACTACTGGATGCGAAGCGTATAGGTCTGCAAGAAGAAATATATCCTGTCATCAAACAAACAGTCGTCGCACCCGCGACTTGCCTCCCACGTCACTGTTGACAGTCATAACTTCGAAGTCGTAGATAAGTCGTCCTCTTTGAAACAGTGACTTGTCAGTCTCGAAGGATGCAGAATAACTCTTTTCCAAACAGATGTCTGAAAGTGAACAATTGAGAAATAAGCGCCTCGACGAACAAAGACGAAACTATCAATGGACGATGACAACATATTATATGATGAGTCGACGTTACGAACTTTCAGAGAAAGGTTCTTAGGAAGATTTATGTGATCCATTGCGCATTAGCAACGGCGAAAATACTGCAGTCGATGGAACGTTGAGCTGTAAGAGATATACTACGACATTGATAAAGTTCAGCGAATTAAGAGACAGCGGCTACGATGGCTAGGTCATATCGTCCGAATGGATTAAAGCACCCAATCTGAAAGTTTGCGACGCAGTGTCCACCAGGGTAACCAGAAGAAGAGGAAGACCTCCACCGTTGGAAAGACCAGAATAGCGACTGGTGCTATTGTAAACTCGGCTATTGACGCCAAACAGCGTAAGACTGTCACGCTCTTGTAAACTCTAACCCCATAATCCATTAAAGAAGAATAATGGATAAATAAATGGGCTTATCGTGTGTTGGTCGTATGGCAGTGAAGAGAAACTATTAACTGATTGATTTTGTGCACTTTTGATATCTAGTCATATTATGCAAAGTGAATAGTTTACCATAAATTTACTACTATATTTCACATGCTGACCGATACATATAGCAACAAGAATTCCTAAATTACTATTCCAAATATGAGCATGAGCTGTTAACCAAGTTGTTTACAGCAGCTGCTTAAAGGGCTATACCAGTGTAATTCATGAAAAATTAAGCGATTTTCGTGAATTTTTTTAAAGAAAGTACTCAATCGAATGTTTTAAAGTTCTTTGGACATAATAAGGTATATTTTCAGCTTTATTATAAGACTTTTTTTTTACAAAAATGTGGGAATATAACCGACTTTTTTGCTTTCTTCGGAGGTGCCAAAAAAATGTGCCCCAACTGCTGACATGATTCCTTCCGAATAAGTAGCTGAAACAAAAATATTTAAAAAGTTATTAAGTTGAAGATATTTTCTATACAATGACGTACGATTTTTGAAAAATATCAAAAATTAACCAATTGGCATAGTTATGAAAAAAAAATCGTTTTCTTTTTTGGTAAAAAATTATCGGTTTTTGAATGCCAAATTGACAATTTTCAACCAATCAAAAAGATCGTAGGTTATTGTTATTCAACAATACTCAGTTTTAATTTGAAGTCGAACGGTCAATTTCTCATTGAATTATGATGTCAGCAGTTTTGAAAATTTCGCTTCGAGAAAAACGCGTTTAAAGTTTCACTTATATACATATGTATATACCTGCGAATGGTCGCTTTTTAGGACGCTGCTATTCAAAAACTATTCAAGATACGACCTTGCCGATTTCACAGGATATTTTCGGAAGTATAGACTATCGAAAAAGCAAGAGGAAACATTTTTTTTTTGAAAATTTCACACTGGTATAGCCCCTTATATCGGTACACCTCAATAGCGTGCGCTTTTTACAATAGATAAAAACATCGAACAAAGAATTTGTCCCAAATTTCGTGTGCGGAATCATTGCGAATATTGAAAAAGGCTTACAGTTATACAGTTTTACAAGCAAGCTAATACAATAGTTGTACAAAGCCTTCAAGATCGAGATATCGTTGAAGAATGCCTCGTTCTGGACGACCTTGACCTCTTCAAAATAAAAAATATGAAAAGTGAAGAATATTGTAGTGCTAATACCGTCAGGGAAGCGCTTCACGCTCGACTCGTCCCGATAAAGCTCCTCTAATTGAAATTGCAATCCGTTTTCAGTGGTTCGAAGAGATAAAACAAAATTCGCTAAAGGAACTGAAGACCATCCCAAAAAGTGCTTATGAAAAATCGTTGGCACAAGTGTAATACATCTGGTGGGCTTACTTTCAAGGCGACAAAATAAATATTAAATAATAATTAATATTTTGCAGTTTAATTACAATTTCTGGGTACTTTTTTGTTTCAATGTTGCTTTAAAATTATATCAAAGCAAATTAAATTGCAATAAAGGCCTTAATGATTTTTTTTCATAAAAACTTTCCTTTAAAGGTAATACGTAGTTGAATTTATGCATCAAATGTACTGTATTCAAATAGTCCCGATAAAGGTCCAATGTCATTTGCATTGTCAAATACTCTCGCAATGTTGCTAAATTTTAGTTTTGTTCGATAACGAGTTTGCATAAAACAAAAAAGTCAGATATAGGGTTAATATACTGATCAGGGTGACGAGAAGAGTCAAAATGTTCTCTGTCCGTCCGTCCGTCTGAAAAATCGTCCGGCAAGCAAATTAAAAATTATATCATGATGAAACTTACTTTTCTGGCTCCATAAAAAGTAAGATGGGCAAAATTAACGCCCACAAAATTAAACCGAAAACCTATTTTGCAGATATTAAAGTGAAATACAAAGGATCGCATTAGGGTACTTTTGGAAAAGTTTCAATGTTGCTACTAAATGTCAATTATATTTTCAAAGTAAATTAAAAATTGATAATAAAGGTCTCCATACAAAGGTTATGTTGAAAATCACTTTTTAACACTAACAAAAGTCAGAAACACTAAATTCTACCTAAGAAATGGTAAGCTGCATCCAGGCCTTTTTAAAAATTGAAAATATCGCATCCAAAACCATATCTCAGGAATACTGACCGATTTCAATGAAATTCAGTATATAATATTTTCTTAACACCCTGATGACATGTACGAAATATGGGTGAAATCGGTTCACAACCACGCCTTCTTCCAATATAACGAAGCAATGATGATAGCGGAATAAAACTTCAAAAATACGGTATTTGAAAAAATATGTAATGACGTATAATGAAATCTCGATTATCACTTTATCATGCGAGAGTACAAAAATGTTCTGACACCCGAACTTACTCCTACTTGTTGACATATGGAATTTTAATGATAAAATCAAAATTCAAAAATAAATATTTACTTCGGTCACATGGAATATGTAGCATCAAGAATTTTTTGTGGGTCAGATTGAATGGCAGGTATATGCTATAGTGATCCGATCTGAACAGAGATTTTTCCCTGTTATGATCATTTAATTTGTATGGTCTGCTGTATATCGACTATTTAGTCAAATAGCGCATGTACTTAAGATATTTCTTAAACTCAATCACACCAGAATTTAAAGAAAACGGAGTAAATCAATTGACAATATGCAATTTGTGGTTATTATACAAAACAATGTATCATATACCTATGCTTTTTCGATTAAGTGACATCTTTGATTGACAATAACTAAACAATGGAATTCATTGCATAGGAAATTTATGTTGGCAACAAACTTCCCATGTAAGCATCAGGAAATTTATTTCCCTAGGCATAAGCGAAGGACGCTTTCCGTCACCCGATTATATCACAACTACTCGTAAATAACATTTCACGAAACAATAACCTGCATTGATATGGGTGTGGAACTAAATGAGATTTTCATCAGTAAAAGAGAGGACAACACACTTATAGACGACAGATTAATAAGACTACAAGAACGTGTTACTAGAGCTTATTTATGTAGTCAAGCATTTAAGCTACGTAAGAAGTTAAAAAAAATACCAGAAAATTATTTTATAATGTTGAAAAATGTGTTCATCGAAAGATTAAATAAAAGTAATAACTCAGATGGCAAAATAATGATAAATGCAATGCTTAGTCAGTATGGAATCGCGGACTCTGATATGAATCGAGCTAGATGCTCAAGCTTTCTCTTTGGAAGAGCCAAGAGAGCTTTCCAGAGGTTACCATTTCATAATATAAAGGAATACTGACCAAACATCGCATTAAAACAACGGGATCTAAAAATTTCATAGACAGATGAAGTCACTAACAGTGATATTTTGAGAAGAATGAATAATAAGAGAAGGTTACTAAAAACTGTTCAGAAAAGAAAAACAGCATTATGTCATCTAATAAGGAAACCTAAATAAGAGCTGTTTCCTTTTTTATATATGGTTATATAGAAAAAAATAAGGCAAATGTTTTGCTAAGAATCAGTCTCCATGACTTCCGAACATTCTGACATGGAGGGGGGAAAAACATGGTTAACCTCACAGACGTGGCGATAATCAAAAGGCTGTCTTTGAAATTGTCTTTACATTTTGCAAACATTATAACGGGTGGTCCAAGAAGAGGAACTTTTTTCAATAGCCTTTTTGTAACAGATCACGAGTGAGTTGTGTCAAGCTTTCATATTATTTTTGTTCACTATTATTTGGCATTTCAACACGGAAAGACTTACGCCTAAATAAAGTTTACGAAACGTAAATAATGTTTTTCAGGCAACACCATCACCAATCTTAAGACCCAGCATTCATTATTGGATAACATTCAACCGAATGGACGACGTCCAATACGCAGAAGAAGATAGCAGCCGTAGCTGAGAGTGTAGATGAAGACCGTGAAGAGTCGCTCCGGCGCCGTTTGCAGCAACTCGGAACTTACCCAAGTGACCTTCCGAGTTCCCAAGTGACATCGCTTCGCTCTATGGGCTCTTGAATAGGTCAAAGAAGATCCCATTTATGGATGAATGTTCATGGCAAGTAAACATGAAAAGTTTCCGCATTTGGGACGAGGAACAACCTGATGAAATTCAAGAGATCCCATTTCATCCAGAAAAAGCATTGGTTTGGTGTGGTTTGTTGGCCGGTGGAATCATCGGTCCATGTTTCTTCAAAAATGATGCCGGTGAGAACATAACCGTCAATGGCGACCGTTATCGCGCATGATAACCGACTATTTGATGCCTGAAATTGAAGCTCGTGATCTCGGCGACATTTGGTTTCAACAAGACGACGCCACTTCCCACACATCGCATCAATCAATGAATATATTGAGAGAAAACCTCGCTGAGTATATAATTTTACGATTTGGGCTGGTCAATTGTCCAACAAGATCGTTTGCTAACATACTGTTAGACTTTTTCCCTGTAAGGATATGTAACTCCAAAGTCTATGCGGGAATCCCACTTCGATTCACATGCCCTGCCGTTTTGTTGTTTTTTCAGGCGGCAATTGCTACTCGGAACTTCTTCATGGTCGGGGAATGGAAGTTCCCACGTCATCGAAGAATCGGGGTTTTCCCCCTCCTGTGTTTGATTTCCCCAAAAAAGGGGAAATGTTCCCCCCCTTTTAAAAATGTTTTTGGGATCTGATGATCCCTTGGGGTTCACAAGAGTATGTCCGGGCTTGAAACCTTCAAAAACCGCCGCAGTTTTTTGTGTTTTTTTACATTACCCTGTCGGCCCGCTTATCGTCCCCCCACCCTTTTCTCTTCTTTTTCGTCTACCCCTCCCCTTTCCTCGTATTTTCCCTCCCGGTTGTTTAAAACTAAACATTGCGGGGGGGGGCCTGTTTTTTCCCCCAACCCCCCTCTCTACCAGCCGACTTTCCAAAAAAATGGTTTTGGGGGAGCTTCCCTAAAGAGTTTGAAAGCCCCCACAGTTCCCATATAATTTTAAATTTAAAAAAAGGGGGTAGAGAATCGTTCCTATCTGTTGTGATTTCGGGGTTCTCGACGTCGAACCTTTTTTGTTTGG
>NW_026094504.1:0-9495 GCF_024586455.1 Bactrocera neohumeralis | reverse complement strand
CAAATGCACTGCAGTTATGGCTTTATGTCAACTTCGATAAAATGAAGAAGGCTAATTGACTTAAATATTTGATGTTAATGATTTGAAACAACTCAATACCGACTGCTAAATGTGTATATACAAGAAAATCGACTTTATACCTGAATATAAGTTTGTCGAATTCTTCCAAATGCACTGCCGTTATGGCTTTATGTCAACTTCGATAAGATGAAGAAGGCTAATTAACTTAAATATTTGATGTTAATGATTTGAAGCAACTCAATACCGACTGCTAAATGTGTATTAAATATTTGATGGTAATGATTTGAAGCAACTCAATTATTACTGCTAAATGTGTATATACAAGAAAATCGACTTTATACCTGAATATAAGTTTGTCGAATTCTTCCAAATGCACTGCAGTTATGGCTTTATGTCAACTTCGATAAAATGAAAAAGGCTAATTAACTTAAATATTTGATGTTAATGATTTGAAACAACTCAATACCGACTGCTAAATGTGTATATACAAGAAAATCGACTTTATACCTGAATATAAGATTGTCGAATTCTTCCAAATGCACTGCCGTTATGGCTTTATGTCAACTTCGATAAGATGAAGAATGTTAATTAACTTAAATATTTGATGTTAATGATTTGAAGCAACTCAATACCGACTGCTAAATGTGTATATACAAGAAAATCGACTTTATACCTGAATATAAGATTGTCGAATTCTTCCAAATGCACTGCCGTTATGGCTTTATGTCAACTTCGATAAGATGAAAAGGCTAATTAACTTAAATATTTGATGTTAATGATTTGAAGCAACTCAATTCCGACTGCTAAATGTGTATATACAATGAAAATCGATTTTATACCTGATCACAAGATTGTCGAATTCTTCCAAATGCACTGATTTTATGGCTTTATGTCAACTTCGATAAAATGTAGAAGGATAATAAACTTACATTTTTGATGTTAATGATTTGAAGCAACTCAATACCGACTGCTAAATGTGTATATACATGAAAATCGACTTTATACCTGAATATAAGATTGTCGAATGCTTCAAAATGCACTGCCGTTATGGCTTTAAGATGAAGAAGGCTAATTAACGATAATGATGAAGAACTCAATACCGACTGCTAAATGTGTATATACAAGAAAATCGACTTTAATTAATTAACTTAAATATTTGATGTTAATGATTTGAAGCAACTCAATACCGACTGCTAAATGTGTATATACAAGAAAATCGACTTTATACCTGAATATAAGATTGTCGAATTCTTCCAAATGCACTGCCGTTATGGCTTTATGTCAACTTCGATAAAATGGAGAAGGTTAATTAACTTAAATATTTGATGTTAATGATTTGAAGCAACTCAATACCGACTGCTAAATGTATTTTTATGTAAATGAAAATCGATTTTATACCTGATCACAAGATTGTCGAATTCTTCCAAATGCACTGCCGTTATGGCTTTATGTCAACTTCGATAAAATGAAGAAGGCTAATTAACTTAAATATTTGATGTTAATGATTTGAAGCAACTCAATACCGACTGCTAAATGTGTATATACAAGAAAATCGACTTTATACCTGAATATAAGATTGTCGAATTCTTCCAAATGCACTGCCGTTATGGCTTTATGTCAACTTCGATAAAATGTAGAAGGCTAATAAACCTACATTTTTGATGTTAATGATTTGAAGCAACTCAATACCGACTGCTAAATGTGTATATACAAGAAAATCGACTTTATACCTGAATATAAGATTGTCGAATTCTTCCAAATGCACTGCCGTTATGGCTTTATGTCAAAATTCGATAAGATGAAGAATGTTAATTAACTTAAATATTTCATGTTAATGATTTGAAGCAACTCAATACCGACTGCTAAATGTGAATATACAAGAAAATCGACTTTATACCTGATCACAAGATTGTCGAATTCTTCCAGATGCACTGCCGTTATGGCTTTAATTCAACTACGATAAAATGAAAAAGGCTAATTAACTTAAATATTTGATGTTAATGATTTGAAGCAACTCAATACCGTCTGCTAAATGTGTATATACAAGAAAATCGACTTTATAACTAAATATAAAATTGTCGAATTCTTCCAAATGCACTGCCGTTATGGCTTTATGTCAAATTCGGTAAGATGAAGAAGGTTAGTTAATTTAAATATGTTAAACTAATGATTTAAAGCAACTCAATATCGACTGTTAAATGTGTATATACAAGAAAATCGACTTTATACCTGAATATAAGTTTGTCGAATTCTTCCAAATGCACTGCCGTTATGACTTTATGTCAACTTCGATAAGATGAAGAAGGCTAACTAACTTAAATATTTGATGTTAATGATTTGAAGCAACTCAATACCGTCTGCTAAATGTGTATATACAAGAAAATCGACTTTATACCTGAATATAAGATTGTCGAATTCTTCCAAATGCACTGCAGTTATGGCTTTATGTCAACTTCGATAAAATGAGAAAGGCTAATTAACTTAAATATTTGATGGTAATGATTTGAAGCAACTCAATTATGACTGCTAAATGTGTATATACAAGAAAATCGACTTTATACCTGAATATAAGTTTGTCGAATTCTTCCAAATGCACTGCAGTTATGGCTTTATGTCAACTTCGATAAAATGAAAAAGGCTAATTAACTTAAATATTAGATGTTAATGATTTGAAGAAACTCAATACCGTCTGCTAAATGTGTATATACAAGAAAATCGACTTTATACCTTAATATAAGATTGTCGAATTCTTGCAAATGCACTGCCGTTATGGCTTTATGTAAAATTCTGCAAGACGGAGAATGTTAATTAACTTAAATATTTGATGTTAATGATTTGAAGCAACTCAATACCGACTGCTAAATATGAATATACAAGAAAATCGACTTTATACCTGATCACAAGATTGTCGAATTCTTCCAGATGCACTGCCGTTATGGCTTTAATTCAACTACGATAAAATGAAAAAGGCTAATTAACTTAAATATTTGATGTTAATGATTTGAAGCAACTCAATACCGTCTGCTAAATGTGTTTATACAAGAAAATCGACTTTATAACTAAATATAAAATTGTCGAATTCTTCCAAATGCACTGCCGTTATGGCTTTATGTCAAATTCGGTAAGATGAAGAAGGTTAATTAATTTAAATATGTTAAATTAATGATTTAAGGCAACTCAATATCGACTGCTAAATGTGTATATACAAGAAAATCGAATTTATAACTGAATATAAGATTGTCGAATTCTTCCAAATGCACTGCCGTTATGGCTTTATGTCAACTTCGATAAGATGAAGAAGGCTAACTTACTTAAATATTTGATGTTAATGATTTGAAGCAACTCAATACCGTCTGCTAAATGTGTATATACAAGAAAATCGACTTTATACCTGAATATAAGATTGTCGAATTCTTCCAAATGCACTGCAGTTATGGCTTTATGTCAACTTCGATAAAATGAGAAAGGCTAATTAACTTAAATATTTGATGGTAATGATTTGAAGCAACTCAATTATTACTGCTAAATGTGTATATACAAGAAAATCGACTTTATACCTGAATATAAGTTTGTCGAATTCTTCCAAATGCACTGCCGTTATGGCTTTATGTCAACTTCGATAAAATGAAAAAGGCTAATTAACTTAAATATTTGATGGTAATGATTTGAAACAACTCAATACCGACTGCTAAATGTGTATATACAAGAAAATCGACTTTATACCTGAATATAAGTTTGTCGAATTCTTCCAATTGCAGTGCCGTTATGGCTTTATGTAAAATTCTGCAAGACGGAGAATGTTAATTAACTTAAATATTTGATGTTAATGATTTGAAGCAACTCAATACCGACTGCTAAATGTGTGTATACAAGAAAATCGACTTTATACCTGAATATAAGATTGTCGAATTCTTCCAGATGCACTGCCGTTATGGCTTTAATTCAACTACGATAAAATGAAAAAGGCTAATTAACTTAAATATTTGATGTTAGTGATTTGAAGCAACTCAATACCGTCTGCTAAATGTGTATATACAAGAAAATCGACTTTATACCTTAATATAAAATTGTCGAATTCTTCCAAATGCATTGCTGTTATGGCTTTATGTCAAATTCGGTAAGATGAAGAAGGTTAATTAATTTAAATATGTTAAACTAATGATTTAAAACAACTCAATATCGACTGTTAAATGTGTATATACAAGAAAATCGACTTTATACCTGAATATAAGTTTGTCGAATTCTTCCAAATGCACTGCCGTTATGACTTTATGTCAACTTCGATAAGATGAAGAAGGCTAACTAACTTAAATATTTGATGTTAATGATTTGAAGCAACTCAATACCGTCTGCTAAATGTGTATATACAAGAAAATCGACTTTATACCTGAATATAAGATTGTCGAATTCTTCCAAATGCACTGCCGTTATGGCCTTATGTCAACTTCGATAAGATGAAGAAGGCTAATTAACTTAAATATTTGATGTTAATGATTTGAAGCAACTCAATACCGACTGCTAAATGTGTATATACAAGAAAATCGACTTTATACCTGAATATAAGATTGTCGAATTCTTCCAAATGCACTGCCGTTATGGCTTTATGTCAACTTCGATAAAATGAAAAATGCTAATTAACTTAAATATTTGATGTTAATGATTTGAAACAACTCAATACCGCCTGTTAAATGTGTATATACAAGAAAATCGACTTTATACCTGAATATAAGATTGTCGAATTCTTCCACATGCACTGCCGTTATGGCTTTATGTCAACTTCGATAAGATGAAGAATGGCTAATTAACTTAAATATTTGATGATAATGATTTGAAACAACTCAATACCGACTTTTAAATGTGTATATACAAGAAAATCGACTTTATACCTGAATATAAGATTGACGAATTCTTCCAAATGCACTGCCGTTATGGCTTTATGTCAACTTCGATAAAATGAAAAATGCTAATTAACTTAAATATTTGATGTTAATGATTTGAAACAACTCAATACCTACTGCTAAAGGTGTATATACAAGAAAATCGACTTTATACCTGATCATAAGATTGTCGAATTCTTCCAAATGCCTTGCCGTTATGGCTTTATGTCAACTTCAGCAAGATGAAGAATGTTAATTAACTTAAATATTTGATGTTAATGATTTGAAGCAACTCAATACCGACTGCTAAATGTGTATATACAAGAAAATCGACTTTATGACTGAACATAAGATTGTCGAATTCTTCCAAATGCACTGCCGTTATGGCTTTATGTCAACTTCGATAAGATGAAGAAGGCTAATTAACTTAAATATTTGATGTTAATGATTTGAAGCAACTCAATACCGACTGCTAAATGTGTATATACAAGAAAATCGACTTTATACCTGAATATAAGATTGTCGAATTCTTCCAAATGCACTGCCGTTATGGCTTTATGTCAACTTCGATAAAATGTAGAAGGCTAATAAACCTACATTTTTGATGTTAATGATTTGAAGCAACTCAATACCGACTGCTAAATGTGTATATACAAGAAAATCGACTTTATACCTGAATATAAGATTGTCGAATTCTTCCAAATGCACTGCCGTTATGGCTTTATGTCAACTTCGATAAGATGAAGAAGGCTAATTAACTTAAATATTTGATGTTAATGATTTGAAGCAACTCAATACCGACTGCTAAATGTGAATATACAAGAAAATCGACTTTATACCTGATCATAAGATTGTCGAATTCTTCCAGATGCACTGCCGTTATGGCTTTAATTCAACTACGATAAAATGAAAAAGGCTAATTAACTTAAATATTTGATGTTAGTGATTTGAAGCAACTCAATACCGTCTGCTAAATGTGTATATACAAGAAAATCGACTTTATAACTAAATATAAAATTGTCGAATTCTTCCAAATGCACTGCCGTTATGGCTTTATGTCAAATTCGGTAAGATGAAGAAGGTTAATTAATTTAAATATGTTAAACTAATGATTTAAAACAACTCAATATCGACTGTTGAATGTGTATATACAAGAAAATCGACTTTATACCTGAATATAAGTTTGTCGAATTCTTCCAAATGCACTGCCGTTATGGCTTTATGTCAACTTCGATAAGATGAAGAAGGCTAATTAACTTAAATATTTGATGTTAATGATTTGAAGCAACTCAATACCGACTGCTAAATGTGTATATACAAGAAAATCGACTTTATACCTGAATATAAGATTGTCGAATTCTTCCAAATGCACTGCCGTTATGGCTTTATGTCAACTTCGATAAGATGAAGAAGGCTAATTAACTTAAATATTTGATGTTAATGATTTGAAGCAACTCAATACCGACTGCTAAATGTGTATATACAAGAAAATCGACTTTATACCTGAATATAAGATTGTCGAATTCTTCCAAATGCACTGCCGTTATGGCTTTATGTCAATGTTAATGATTTGAAGCAACTCGATAAAATGAAAAATGTGCACTGCCTAAATATAAGATTGCTTTATGTCAAATGATAATGCTAATTAACTTAAATATTTGATGTTAATGATTTGAAGCAACTCAATACCGACTGCTAAATGTGTATATACAAGAAAATCGACTTTATACCTGAATATAAGATTGTCGAATTCTTCCAAATGCACTGCCGTTATGGCTTTATGTCAACTTCGATAAAATGTAGAAGGCTAATAAACCTACATTTTTGATGTTAATGATTTGAAGCAACTCAATACCGACTGCTAAATGTGTATATACAAGAAAATCGACTTTATACCTGAATATAAGATTGTCGAATTCTTCCAAATGCACTGCCGTTATGGCTTTATGTCAACTTCGATAAGATGAAGAAGGCTAATTAACTTAAATATTTGATGTTAATGATTTGAAGCAACTCAATACCGACTGCTAAATGTGTATATACAAGAAAATCGACTTTATACCTGAATATAAGATTGTCGAATTCTTCCAAATGCACTGCCGTTATGGCTTTATGTCAACTTCGATAAAATGAAAAAAGGGCTAATTAACTTAAATATTTGATGTTAATGATTTGAAGCAACTCAATACCGACTGCTAAATGTGTATATACAAGAAAATCGACTTTATACCTGAATATAAGATTGTCGAATTCTTCCAAATGCACTGCCGTTATGGCTTTATGTCAAATTCGGTAAGATGAAGAAGGTTAATTAATTTAAATATGTTAAACTAATGTGTATATACAAGAAAATCGATTTTATACCTGATCACAAGATTGTCGAATTCTTCCAAATGCACTGCCGTTATGGCTTTATGTCAAATTCAGCAAGATGGAGAAGGTTAATTAACTTAAATATTAGATGTTAATGATTTGAAGAAACTCAATACCGTCTGCTAAATGTGTATATACAAGAAAATCGACTTTATACCTGAATATAAGATTGTCGAATTCTTCCAAATGCACTGCCGTTATGGCTTTATGTCAACTTCGATAAAATGTAGAAGGCTAATAAACCTACATTTTTGATGTTAATGATTTGAAGCAACTCAATACCGACTGCTAAATGTGTATATACAAGAAAATCGACTTTATACCTGAATATAAGATTGTCGAATTCTTCCAAATGCACTGCCGTTATGGCTTTATGTCAACTTCGATAAGATGAAAAAGGCTAATTAACTTAAATATTTGATGTTAATGATTTGAAGCAACTCAATACCGTCTGCTAAATGTGTATATACAAAAAAATCGACTTTATACCTGAATATAAGATTGTCGAATTCTTCCAAATGCACTGCAGTTAAGGCTTTATGTCAACTTCGATAAAATGAAAAAGGCTAATTAACTTAAATATTTGATGTTAATGATTTGAAGCAACTCAATATCGACTGCTAAATGTGTATATACAAGAAAATCGACTTTATACCTGAATATAAGATTGTCGAATTCTTCCAAATGCACTGCCGTTATGGCTTTATGTCAACTTCGATAAAATGAAAAAGGCTAATTAACTTAAATATTTGATGGTAATGATTTGAAACAACCCAATACCGACTGCTTAATGTGTATATACAATAAAATCGACTTTATACCTGATCACAAGTTTGTCGAATTCTTGCAAATGCACTGCCGTTATGGCTTTATGTAAAATTCTGCAAGACGGAGAATGTTAATTAACTTAAATATTTGATGTTAATGATTTGAAGCAACTCAATACCGACTGCTAAATGTGTGTATGCAAGAAAATCGAATTTATACCTGAATATAAGATTGTCGAATTCTTCCAGATGCACTGCCGTTATGGCTTTAATTCTACTACGATAAAATAAAAAAGGCTAATTAACTTGAATATTTGATGTTAATGATTTGAAGCAACTCAATACCGTCTGCTTAATGTGTATATACAAGAAAATCGACTTTATAGCTAAATATAAAATTATCGAATTCTTCCAAATGCACTGCCGTTATGGCTTTATGTCAAATTCGGTAAGATGAAGAAGGTTAGTTAATTTAAATATGTTAAACTAATGATTTAAAGCAACTCAATATCGACTGTTAAATGTGTATATACAAGAAAATCGACTTTATACCTGAATATAAGTTTGTCGAATTCTACCAAATGCACTGCCGTTATGACTTTATGTCAACTTCGATAAGATGAAGAAGGCTAACTAACTTAAATATTTGATGTTAATGATTTGAAGCAACTCAATACCGTCTGCTAAATGTGTATATACAAGAAAATCGACTTTATACCTGAATATAAGTTTGTCGAATTCTTCCAAATGCACTGCAGTTATGGCTTTATGTCAACATCGATAAGATGAAGAAGGCTAACTAACTTAAATATTTGATGTTAATGATTTGAAGCAACTCAATATCGACTGCTTAATGTGTATATACAAGAAAATCGACTTTATACCTGAATATAAGATTGTCGAATTCTTCCAAATGCACTGCCGTTATGGCTTTATGTCAAATTCAGTAAGATGAAAGAAGGTTAATTAACTTAAATATGTTAAAGTAATGATTTGAAGCAACTCAATATCGATTGCTAAATGTGTATGTACAAGAAAATCGACTTTATACCTGATCATAAGATTGTCGAATTCTTCCAAATGCACTGCCGTTATGGCTTTATGTCAAATTCAGCAAGATGAAGAAAGCTAATTAACTTAAATATTTGATGTTAATGATTTGAAGCAACTCAATATCGACCGCCAAATGTGTATATACAAGAAAATCGACTTTCTACCTGAATATAAGATTGTCGAATTCTTCCAAATGCACTTGCCGTTATGGCTTTATGTCAACATCGATAAGATGAAGAAGGCTAACTAACTTAACTATTTGATGTTAATGATTCGAAGCAACTCAATACCGACTGCTAAATGTGTAAATACAAGAAAATCGACTTTATACCTGATCATAAGATTGTCGAATTCTTCCAAATGCCTTGCCGTTATGGCTTTATGTCAACTTCAGCAAGATGGAG
>NW_026094503.1:0-10165 GCF_024586455.1 Bactrocera neohumeralis | reverse complement strand
TCGATTGCTTTAATGTGTATGTACTAAAAAAATCGGTTCTACACCTTAATATTGTTTTAAATTGTTAACTCCAACGGCTAATTTATAAATATGTTAAAGTTCATATTTTTACGCATCTTGATATCGATTGCATAATATGTATGTACAAAGAAATCAATTTTACACCTTAATTTAAGATTGTTAAATTGTTCCAAATACACTGTCGCTATTGCTATAGAACAACTCTATGACAACTCCAATAACATCAAAACGGCTAATTTGCATAAATATGTAAAGTTCATATTTTTACGCATCTTGATATCGATTGCATAATATGTATGTACCAAAAATCAATTTTACATCTTAATTTAAGATTGTAAAGTTGTTCCAAATACACTGTCGCTATTGCTATAGAACAACTCTATGACAACTCCAATAACATCAAAACGGCAAATTTGCATAAATATGTAAAGTTCATATTTTTACGCATCTTGATATCGATTGCATAATATGTATGTACCAAAAAATCAATTTTACATCTTAATTTAAGATTGTAAAATTGTTCCAAATACACTGTCGCTATTGCTATAGGACAACTCTATGACAACTCCAATAACATCAAAACGGCTAATTTGCATAAATATGTAAAGTTCATATTTTTACGCATCTTGATATCGATTGCATAATATGTATGTACCAAAAAATCAATTTTACACCTTAATTTAAGATTGTAAAATTGTTCCAAATACACTGTCGCTATTGCTATAGAACAACTCTATGACAACTCCAATAACATCAAAACGGCTAATTTGCATAAATATGTAAAGTTCATATTTTTACGCATCTTGATATCGATTGCATAATGTGTATGTACCAAAAAATCAATTCTACACCTTAATTTAAGATTGTAAAATTGTTCCAAATACACTGTCGCTATTGCTATAGGACAACTCTATGACAACTCCAATAACATCAAAACGGCTAATTTGCATAAATATGTAAAGTTCATATTTTTACGCATCTTGATATCGATTGCATAATATGTATGTATCAAAAAATCTATTTTACACCTTAATTTAAGATTGTTAAATTGTTCCAAATACACTGTCGCTATTGCTATAGAACAACTCTATGACAACTCCAATAACATCAAAACGGCTAATTTGCATAAATATGTAAAGTTCATATTTTTACGCATCTTGATATCGATTGCATAATATGTATGTACCAAAAAATCAATTTTACATCTTAATTTAAGATTGTAAAATTGTTCCAAATACACTGTCGCTATTGCTATAGAACAACTCTATGACAACTCCAATAACATCAAAACGGCTAATTTGCATAAATATGTAAAGTTCATATTTTTACGCATCTTGATATCGATTGCATAATATGTATGTACCAAAAAATCAATTTTACACCTTAATTTAAGATTGTAAAATTGTTCCAAATACACTGTCGCTATTGCTATAGAACAACTCTATGACAACTCCAATAACATCAAAACGGCTAATTTGCATAAATATGTAAAGTTCATATTTTTACGCATCTTGATATCGATTGCATAATATGTATGTACAAAAAATCAATTTTACATCTTAATTTAAGATTGTAAAATTGTTCCAAATACACTGTCGCTATTGCTATAGAACAACTCTATGACAACTCCAATAACATCAAAACGGCTAATTTGCATAAATATGTAAAGTTCATATTTTTACGCATCTTGATATCGATTGCATAATATGTATGTACCAAAAAATCAATTTTACATCTTAATTTAAGATTGTAAAATTGTTCCAAATACACTGTCGCTATTGCTATAGAACAACTCTATGACAACTCCAATAACATCAAAACGGCTAATTTGCATAAATATGTAAAGTTCATATTTTTACGCATCTTGATATCGATTGCATAATATGTATGTACCAAAAAATCAATTTTACATCTTAATTTAAGATTGTAAAATTGTTCCAAATACACTGTCGCTATTGCTATAGAACAACTCTATGACAACTCCAATAACATCAAAACGGCAAATTTGCATAAATATGTAAAGTTCATATTTTTACGCATCTTGATATCGATTGCATAATATGTATGTACCAAAAAATCAATTTTACATCTTAATTTAAGATTGTAAAATTGTTCCAAATACACTGTCGCTATTGCTATAGAACAACTCTATGACAACTCCAATAACATCAAAACGGCAAATTTGCATAAATATGTAAAGTTCATATTTTTACGCATCTTGATATCGATTGCATAATATGTATGTACCAAAAAATCAATTTTACATCTTAATTTAAGATTGTAAAATTGTTCCAAATACACTGTCGCTATTGCTATAGAACAACTCTATGACAACTCCAATAACATCAAAACGGCTAATTTGCATAAATATGTAAAGTTCATATTTTTACGCATCTTGATATCGATTGCATAATATGTATGTACCAAAAAATCAATTTTACACCTTAATTTAAGATTGTAAAATTGTTCCAAATACACTGTCGCTATTGCTATAGAACAACTCTATGACAACTCCAATAACATCAAAACGGCTAATTTGCATAAATATGTAAAGTTCATATTTTTACGCATCTTGATATCGATTGCATAATATGTATGTACCAAAAAATCAATTTTACATCTTAATTTAAGATTGTAAAATTGTTCCAAATACACTGTCGCTATTGCTATAGAACAACTCTATGACAACTCCAATAACATCAAAACGGCAAATTTGCATAAATATGTAAAGTTCATATTTTTACGCATCTTGATATCGATTGCATAATATGTATGTACCAAAAAATCAATTTTACATCTTAATTTAAGATTGTAAAATTGTTCCAAATACACTGTCGCTATTGCTATAGAACAACTCTATGACAACTCCAATAACATCAAAACGGCTAATTTGCATAAATATGTAAAGTTCATATTTTTACGCATCTTGATATCGATTGCATAATATGTATGTACCAAAAAATCAATTTTACATCTTAATTTAAGATTGTAAAATTGTTCCAAATACACTGTCGCTATTGCTATAGAACAACTCTATGACAACTCCAATAACATCAAAACGGCTAATTTGCATAAATATGTAAAGTTCATATTTTTACGCATCTTGATATCGATTGCATAATATGTATGTACCAAAAAATCAATTTTACATCTTAATTTAAGTGTAAAATTGTTCCAAATACACTGTCGCTATTGCTATAGAACAACTCTATGACAACTCCAATAACATCAAAACGGCTAATTTGCATAAATATGTAAAGTTCATATTTTTACGCATCTTGATATCGATTGCATAATATGTATGTACCAAAAAATCAATTTTACATCTTAATTTAAGATTGTAAAATTGTTCCAAATACACTGTCGCTATTGCTATAGGACAACTCTATGACAACTCCAATAACATCAAAACGGCTAATTAGCATAAATATGAAAAGTAAAAGTTCATATTTTTACGCAACTTGATATCGATTGCTTAATGTGTATGTACCAAGAAATTCAATTCTACACCTTAATTTAAGATTGTAAAATTGTTCCAAATACACTGTCGCTATTGCTATAGGAACAACTCTATGACAACTCCAATAACATCAAAACGGCTAATTAGCATAAATATGTAAAGTTCATATTTTTACGCATCTTGATATCGATTGCATAATATGTATGTATGTACCAAAATCAATTTTACATCTTAATTAAGATTGTAAAATTGTTCCAAATACACTGTCGCTATTGCTATAGAACAACTCTATGACAACTCCAATAACATCAAAACGGCTAATTTGCATAAATATGTAAAGTTCATATTTTTACGCATCTTGATATCGATTGCTTAATGTGTATGTACCAAAAAATCAATTCTACACCTTAATTTAAGATTGTAAAATTGTTCCAAATACACTGTCGCTATTGCTATAGGACAACTCTATGACAACTCCAATAACATCAAAACGGCTAATTTGCATAAATATGTAAAGTTCATATTTTTACGCATCTTGATATCGATTGCATAATGTGTATGTACTAAAAAATCAATTTTACATCTTAATTTAAATTGTAAAATTGTTCCAAATACACTGTCGCTATTGCTATAGGACAACTCTATGACAACTCCAATAACATCAAAACGGCTAATTTGCATAAATATGTAAAGTTCATATTTTTACGCATCTTGATATCGATTGCATAATATGTATGTACCAAAAAATCAATTTTACATCTTAATTTAAGATTGTAAAATTGTTCCAAATACACTGTCGCTATTGCTATAGAACAACTCTATGACAACTCCAATAACATCAAAACGGCTAATTTGCATAAATATGTAAAGTTCATATTTTTACGCATCTTGATATCGATTGCATAATATGTATGTACCAAAAAATCAATTTTACATCTTAATTTAAGATTGTAAAATTGTTCCAAATACACTGTCGCTATTGCTATAGAACAACTCTATGACAACTCCAATAACATCAAAACGGCTAATTAGCATAAATATGTAAAGCACATATTTTTACGCATCTTGATATCGATTGCATAATATGTATGTACCAAAAAATCAATTTTACACCTTAATAAAAGATTGTAAAATTGTTCCAAATACACTGTCGCTATTGCTATAGAACAACTCTGTGACAACTCCAATAGCATCAAAACGGCTAATTTGCATAAATATGTAAAGTTCATATTTTTACGCAACTTCATATCGATTGCTTAAAATGTATGTACCAAAAAATCAATTCTACACCTTAATTTAAGATTGTAAAATTGTTCCAAATACACTGTCGCTATTGCTATAGAACAACTCTATGACAACTCCAATAACATCAAAACGGCTAATTTGCATAAATATGTAAAGTTCATATTTTTACGCATCTTGATATCGATTGCATAATGTGTATGTACCAAAAAATCAATTTTACACCTTAATTTAAGATTGTAAAATTGTTCCAAATACACTGTCGCTATTGCTATAGGACAACTCTATGACAACTCCAATAACATCAAAACGGCTAATTAGCATAAATGTGTACAGTTCATATTTTGACGCAACTTGATATCGATTGCATAGTGTGTGTGTACCAAAAAATCAATTCTACACCTTGATTTAGGATTGTTAAATTGTTCCAAATACAATGTCGCTATGGCTAAACGACAACTCTATGACAACTCCAATAACATCAAAACGGCTAATTGACAGAAATATGTAAAGTTCATATTTTTACGCAACTTGATATCGATTGCTTAATGTATAGGTACTTAAAATTCGATTCTACACCTTAATTTAAGATTGTAAAATTGTTCCAAATACACTGTCGCTATTGCTATAGGACAACTCTATGACAACTCCAATAACATCAAAACGGCTAATTGCATAAATATGTAAAGTTCATATTTTTACGCATCTTGATATCGATTGCATAATATGTATGTACCAAAAAATCAATTTTACACCTTAATTTAAGATTGTAAAATTGTTCCAAATACACTGTCGCTATTGCTATAGAACAACTCTATGACAACTCCAATAACATCAAAACGGCTAATTTGCATAAATATGTAAAGTTCATATTTTTACGCATCTTGATATCGATTGCATAATATGTATGTACCAAAAAATCAATTTTACATCTTAATTTAAGATTGTAAAATTGTTCCAAATACACTGTCGCTATTGCTATAGAACAACTCTATGACAACTCCAATAACATCAAAACGGCTAATTTGCATAAATATGTAAAGTTCATATTTTTACGCATCTTGATATCGATTGCATAATATGTATGTACCAAAAAATCAATTTTACATCTTAATTTAAGATTGTAAAATTGTTCCAAATACACTGTCGCTATTGCTATAGAACAACTCTATGACAACTCCAATAACATCAAAACGGCTAATTTGCATAAATATGTAAAGTTCATATTTTTACGCATCTTGATATCGATTGCATAATATGTATGTACCAAAAAATCAATTTTACATCTTAATTTAAGATTGCAAAATTGTTCCAAATACACTGTCGCTATTGCTATAGGACAACTCTATGACAACTCCAATAACATCAAAACGGCTAATTTGCATAAATATGTAAAGTTCATATTTTTACGCATCTTGATATCGATTGCTTAATGTGTATGTATATACTAAAAAATCAATTATACACCTTAATTTAGGAGTGTCAAATTGTTCCAAATACATTGTCGCTATTGCTATAGGACAACTCTATGACAACTCCAATAACATCAAAACGGCTAGTTAGAATAAATATGTAAAGTTCATATTTTTACGCAACTTGATATCGATTGCTAATGTGTATGTACTAAAAAATCAATTTTACACCTTAATTTAAGATTGCGAAAATTGTTCCAAATACACTGTCGCTATTGCTATAGGACAACTCTATGACAACTCCAATAACATCAAAACGGCTAATTTGCATAAATATGTAAAGTTCATATTTTTACGCATCTTGATATCGATTGCTTAATGTGTATGTACCAAAAAATCAATTTTACACCTTAATTTAAGATTGTAAAATTGTTCCAAATACACTGTCGCTATTGCTATAGGACAACTCTATGACAACTCCAATAACATCAAAACGGCTAATTTGCATAAATATGTAAAGTTCATATTTTTACGCATCTTGATATCGATTGCATAATGTGTATGTACCAAAAAATCAATTTTACATCTTAATTTAAGATTGTAAAATTGTTCCAAATACACTGTCGCTATTGCTATAGGGCAACTCTATGACAACTCCAATAATTTCAAAAAGGGTACTTTGCATAAATATGTAAAGTTCATATTTTTACGCATCTTGATATCGATTGCATAATATGTATGTACCAAAAAATCAATTTTACACCTTAATTTAAGATTGTAAAATTGTTCCAAATACACTGTCGCTATTGCTATAGAACAACTCTATGACAACTCCAATAACATCAAAACGGCTAATTTGCATAAATATGTAAAGTTCATATTTTTACGCATCTTGATATCGATTGCATAATATGTGTATGCCAAAAAATCAATTTTAAACCTTAATTTAAGATTGTAAAATTGTTCCAAATACACTGTCGCTATTGCTATAGGGCAACTCTATGACAACTCCAATAACAAAAAAACGGCTATAATTGACATAAATATGTAAAGTTCATATTTTTACGCAACTTGATATCGATTGCATAATGTGTATGTATCAAAAAATCAATTTTACACCTTAATTTAGGATTGTTAAGTTGTTCCAAATACACTGTCGCTATATCTATAGGACAACTCTATGACAACTCCAATAACATCAAAACGGCTAATTAGCATAAATATGTAAAGTTCATATTTTTACGCATCTTGATATCGATTGCATAATGTGTATGTACAAAAAATCAATTTTACATCTTAATTTAAGATTGCAAAATTGTTCCAAATACACTGTCGCTATTGCTATAGGGCAACTCTATGACAACTCCAATAACATCAAAACGGCTATTTGCATAAATATGTAAAGTTCATATTTTTACGCAACTTGATATCGATTGCATAATGTGTGTGTACCAAAAAATCAATTCTACACCTTAATTTAAGATTGTAAAGTTGTTCCAAATACACTGTCGCTATTGCTATAGGACAACTCTATGACAACTCCAATAACATCAAAACGGCTAATTAGCATAAATATGTAAAGTTCATATTTTTACGCGACTTGATAACGACTGCTTAATGTGTATGTATCAAAAAATCGATTCTGCACCTTATTATAAGATTGTAAAATGGTTCCACTTACACTGTCGCTATTGCTATAGAACAACTCTATGACAACTCCAATAACATCAGAACGTCAAATTTGCATCAATATGTAAAGTTCATATTTTTACGCATCTTGATATCGATTGCTTAATGTGTATGTATCAAAAATCGATTCTACACCTTAATATAAGATTGTGAAATTGTTCCAAATACACTGTCGCTATGGCTATACGACAACTCTATGACAACTCCAATAACATCAAAACGGCTAATTAACAGAAATGTGAAAAGTTCATATTTTTACGCATCTTGATATCGATTGCTTAATGTGTATGTACTAAAAAATCAATTCTACACCTTAATTTAAGATTGTAAATTGTTCCAAATACACTGTCGCTATGGCTATACGACAACTCTATGACAACTCCAATAACATCAAAACGGCTAATTAACAGAAATTTGTAAAGTTCATATTTTTACGCATCTTGATATCGATTGCATAATGTGTATGTACCAAAAAATCAATTTTACATCTTAATTTAAGATTGTAAAATTGTTCCAAATACACTGTCGCTATTGCTATAGGGCAACTCTATGACAACTCCAATAACATCAAAACGGCTAATTTGCATAAATATGTAAAGTTCATATTTTTACGCATCTTGATATCGATTGCATAATATGTATGTACCAAAAAATCAATTTTACATCTTAATTTAAGATTGTAAAATTGTTCCAAATACACTGTCGCTATTGCTATAGACAACTCTATGACAACTCCAATAACATCAAAACGGCTAATTAGCATAAATATGTAAAGTTCATATTTTTACGCAACTTGATATCGATTGCTTAATGTGTATGTATCAAAAGAGATTCTATACATTAATTTAAGATTGTGAAATTGCTCCAAATACACTGTTGCTATGGCTATACGACAACTCTATGACAACTCCAATAACATCAAAACGGCTAATTTGCATAAATATGTTAAGTTCATATTTTAACGCATCTTGATATCGATTGCATAATGTGTATGTACCAAACAATCAATTCCGCACCTTAATTTAAGATTGTGAAATTGTTCCAAATACGCAGTCGCTATTGCTATAGAACAACTCTATGACAACTCCAATAACATCAAAACGGCTAATTTGCATAAATATGTAAAGTTCATATTTTTACGCATCTTGATATCGATTGCATAATATGTATGTACCAAAAAATCAATTTTACATCTTAATTTAAGATTGTAAAATTGTTCCAAATACACTGTCGCTATTGCTATAGGGCAACTCTATGACAACTACCATAACTTCAAAAACGGTAATTAGCATAAATATGTAAAGTTCATATTTTTACGCATCTTGATATCGATTGCATAATATGTATGTACCAAAAAATCAATTTTACACCTTAATTTAAGATTTCAAAGATTTTCCAAATACACTGTCGTTATGGCTATACGACAACTCTATGACAACTCCAATAACATCAAAACAGCGAGTTATCATAAATATGTAAAGTTCATATTTTTACGCAACTTGATATCGATTGCTTAATGTGTATGTACTAAAAAATCAATTATACACCTTAATATAAGATTGGAAAATTGTTCCAAATACACTGTCGCTATTGCTATACGACAACTCTATGAAAACTCCAATAACATCAAAACGGCTAGTTAGCATAACTATGTAAAGTTCATATTTGTACGCAACTTGATATCGATTGCTTAATGTGTATGTATGAAAAAATCGATTCTACACCTTAATATAAGATTGTGAAATTGATCCAAATACACTGTCGCTATGCCTATACGACAACTCCATGACAACTCCAATAACATCAAAACGGCTAATTAACAGAAATATGTAAAGTTCATATTTTTACCCATCTTGATATCGATTGCTTAATGTGTATGTATCTAAAAATTGATTCTACGCCTTAATATAAGATTGTGAAATTGCTCCAAATACAATGTCGCTATGGCTATACGACAACTCTATGACAACTCCAATAACATCAAAACGGCGAGTTAGCATAAATGTGTAAAGTTCATATTTTTATGCAACTTGATATCGATTGCTTAATGTGTATGTATCAAAAATCGATTCTACACCTTAATATAAGATTGTGAAATTGCTCCAAATACACTGTCGTTATGGCTATACGACAACTCTATGAAAACTCCAACAACATCAAAACGGCTAATTAACAGAAATATGTAAAGTTCATATTTTTACGCAACTTGATGTCGATTTCTTAATGTATATGTACTAAAAAATCGATTCTACACCTTAATATAAGATTGTTAGATTGTTCCAAATACACTGTCGTTATGGCTATACGACAACTATATGACAACTCCAATAACTTCAAAAAG
>NW_026094502.1:0-4934 GCF_024586455.1 Bactrocera neohumeralis | reverse complement strand
AGTCCCATCATTCACCCGGTGAATGAACGTTAGCCACAATCCGCATCAAAGCGAGGTTCTTCAACATATCGCTGATTTGCGCCCACGCCCCGACGGATGAGAAGGACGATGTGACCAAAGGTTTTTAGAGTGTTTGGAACGCACGGCGAGAGATCCCCCAAGATGTAAAAATCGTGAAGATTTTAACCCAGGGGGAAAGAAGGATCTTTAAATTAGGGTTCGGTAAATTCACCCTTTCCAAAAGGAAACACCCCCAAAAAATTTGAGGCTGATGGACTCGCCGGGGCCCGAAAAGGTTATCTGAAACTAGACCAAAAAAAAAAATTCACGTTCCCTTTGGCCCGCCCCGGGATCAAAAAACTCCCAAAACCAGATCGATCATGGGATAGACGGAAGACACGTCCCCCAGTTTTTTGATGGCGGCCCGAGGTCCTTAACATCGACCCCCAACCCCCATCTTGTTGCAGCCAAGATTCGCCCCCCGCCCCTGTCCCAAAGCAAAAACGCACGACAGCAAAAAATAAAAAAAGGTTCGAGGGAAAAGCGGGCAATCAAAAGATCCAAAAATTTTTTTTTACTCGGCTTCACTTTGCTATTTGGAGAGCACTATCAACAATCGGATGGGAACCCGGGGACGGCATTTAAAACTTTTTATACCAAATACAAAACCCTTTTGGGGGAAAAAAACCAACGGGGGGGAGAGGACCCCGGCGCCGCGGGCGGAGAAAACAGGTTGCCTACCCCCGCAACGACGACGACCACTACAGGGCAGGATGGATAGATACGAGAATTGAAGAGGGAAGGAGAACCGGGAAAAAAACCGGGAAGGGTTTAAGTTGGGGGTGTCCCCGAACATTTTTATCTCGCACAAAAAGGGAAAATTTGAGTTTTTATTATACGTCTTTTTTAACATATTTTTTTAAAATACCGTTTTTTTGTAAATTTTTATTCCCACTCTTTTAAACCCCTAATGTATATACTGATTATTCAGAAGAGGCATCAGAGGGAATTTCAAAATATTACATTGAAGAAGGCGTGGTTTTGAACCGATTTCACCCATATTTCGTACATGTCATCAGGGTGTTAAGAAAACATTATATACCGAATTTCATTGAAATCCTAAGGGTTTCCCAGATATTTTTGGTTTTCCCTATGGGCGAGGCCAGCCCATTTTAATTTTTTTTTAAAAACCTGGGTGCAGCTTATTCCCTTTAAATTTTTTCCAAAATTTTTGGTTTTTTAATTTTTTTTTAGTTTGGGTTAAAAGCACTTTTTGTGATTTTTAACACCCCTTTTAGGGATTTTTTATCCATTTTTTCCATTTTAAAAATGTATATTTAAAAGTTTTTTAAGAAAACCCGACTTTTGTAGAGTCGGGTTTACATAGCCAAAAAAATTTAGAATGACAAAAACTTAGTAGGGCTACGCCCATTTTTTCCAAAAAAAATTTCGTCCAAATATTTCCCCGGATCCAAAACAAATTTCACTTTTTAAAATCTTTATTTATTTTAAATTTTGACACTTTATAGGTTTTGGTTTTTGCCATTTTGTTGGCAGTTGATTTGCCCCTCTTCAACTTAACCTTCTTTTTGGGGGCCAAGGAAAAGTTAAATTTTTCATCATGATATCTCACTTTACTCGGGGACAGCTTCGGACGGGCGGACGGACAGACGGGCGGACGGACAGACAGACAGCCGTATTTCAACTCTACTCGTCACCCTGATCAATTTGGTATATTATAACTTATTCGACTTTTTTTAGTTTTGGAATTTTCAAAAAACTGTTATGGGGAAAGGGAAACCCATTATTTCCTTAGCAAATTGTTTGGGGAGTATAAAAGAAAGAGGCCGAAATGCGTAGTATGAAGAGCTGATAAGCTGGCCGACAGGGTAATGCTCGAAAATTCTACGAAAAAATGCGGCGGCTTACGGAAGGTTTCAAGACCGGAGCGTATTCCTGTAGAACCCCCAAAGGTGATCTAGTCACTGATGCCCAGAGCATACTTAAATTATGGAGGGAACACTTCTCCAGCCTGCTGAATGGCACAGAATGCACAACGCCAGGAGAAGGCGAACCCGATTCCCCAATCGATGACGATGGAGCAGACGTCCCATTGCCCGACCATGAAGAAGTTCGAATAGCAATTACCCGCCTGAAGAACAACAAAGCGGCAGGGGCCGACGGATTACCGGCCGAGCTATTCAAACACGGCGGCGAAGAACTGATAAGGTGCATGCATCAGCTTCTTTGTAAAATATGGTCGGACGAAAGCATGCCCAACGATTGGAATTTAAGTGTGCTATGCCCAATCCATAAAAAGGAGACCCCACAATCTGCGACAACTACCGTTGGATTAGCCTCCTCAACATCGCATATAAGGTTCTATCGAGCGTATTGTGTGAAAGATTAAAACCCACCGTCAACAAACTGATTGGACCTTACAGTGTGGCTTCAGACCTGGAAAATCAACAACCGACCAGATATTCACCATGCGCCAAATCTTGGAAAAGACCCGTGAAAGGAGAATCGACACACACCACCGTCGATTTCAAAGCTGCTTTCGACAGCACGAAAAGGAACTGCCTTTATGCCGCGATGTCTGAATTTGGTATCCCCGCAAAACTAATACGGCTGTGTAAACTGACGTTGAGCAACACGAAGAGCTCCGTCAGAATCGGGAAGGACCTCGCCGAGCCGTTCGATCCCAAACGAGGTTTCAGACAAGGCGATTCCCTATCGTGTGACTTCTTCAACCTGCTTCTGGAGAAAATAGTTCGAGCTGCAGAACTAAACAGAGAAGGTACCATCTTTTATAAGAGTGTACAGCTGCTGGCGTATGCTGATGATATTGATATCATCGGCCTTAACACCCGCGCCGTTAGTTCTGCTTTCTCCAGACTAGACAAGGAAGCAAAACAAATGGGTCTGGCAGTGAACGAGGGCAAGACGAAATATCTCCTGTCATCAAACAAACAGTCGTCGCACTCGCGACTTGGCACTCACGTCACTGTTGACAGTCATAACTTTGAAGTTGTAGATAATTTCGTCTATTTAGGAACCAGCATTAACACCACCAACAATGTCAGCCTGGAAATCTAACGCAGGATTGCTCTTGCCAACAGGTGCTACTTCGGACTGAGTAGGCAATTGAAAAGTAAAGTCCTCTCTCGACGAACAAAAGCCAAACTCTATAAGTCGCTCATAATTCCTGTCCTGCTATATGGTGCAGAAGCTTGGACGATGACAACAACTGATGAGTCAACGTTGCGAGTTTTCGAGAGAAAAGTTCTGCGAAAGATTTATGGTCCTTTGCGCGTTGGCCACGGCGAATATCGCATTCGATGGAACGATGAGCTTGTACGAGATATACGACGACATTGGACATAGTTCAGCGAATTAAAAGACAGCGGCTACGCTATAGGTCATGTTGTCCGGATGGATGAAAACACTCCAGCTCTGAAAGTATTCGACGCCGTACCCGCCGGAGCAAGCCGAGGAAGACCTGCATTCCGTTGGAAATACCAGTTGGAGAAGGACCTGGCTTCGCTTGAATATCCAATTGGCGCCACGTAGCGAAAAGAAGAAACGACTGGCGCTGTTGTTAACTTCCGGCCATAATCGCGTAGGCGGTGTCTACGCCAATTAAGAAGAAGAAGAAGCCCTGAAAGCTAGCATACTCAAATTTTAAATCGATATCTCAAATATTTAAGTTAGTTACAGTCCTCTCTCTAAAGTATAGCAATTTGAGAACCAAATCAGCGCTATTAGTCTGCCCTTAAATCCAAGCTTTTTTTTTTCAAAAACTAGAAGGTAACTATACAGAACATGGTCTATGGAATTCACATTTTTAACACACATCAATTGCATAGTGCCGAATTTTTTGCTAAAATTCTCGCATGATATGTGGCTTAGAGACAAGAAAAACAAAAGGTTCCATAAAGAATTTGCTTTTGATTGACCATTCCGAACCATGAGTACCATCTTGAGAAAGAAAAGTCGTGTGCAAAACTTTAAAAGGAGATCTCAACAACTGGACAGATGAAGAGACAAAGGATTATGGCTAAATTGATGTCATGCTGATTATTTATATACTTAACTTATTGGGCCTCTGTTTAGGTGTTACAAACTTCTTCGAAAACTTAATAACGCTCGTCAGGGTATAAATATACTAAGCATCTAAAGTGGTTCATAGTTCAGTGACACATCAATAACTTGAAGATTGGTTGAACTATATGTTAAACCTTTCCAATAAGTGATACTGGAAGTATCTTATAATCAATTTCACAATTTTCTAACAGCTGATCCAAGTAGAGGTACTTTAATATCCGAAAATGTTAATGGTTTGTTTTTTGACAGAACGCGCGTGAGTGGTGTCAATCTGTCATATTATTGACACGCCATGACAAGCGCCTATTTGATACCTGAGCTTAAAGCTCGGATTTTGGGGCTGGTTTAAAAGGGGAACCCTTTTTAACATCCCCAAAACAACTTTAAAAATTTAGAGAACATTTTTAACAGATAATTTCTTTTTTTGGGGGATTGGCCCCAATATTGTAAAAACTGCCAGACTTTTTGGGGGATGGCAGAGAAAGTCATGGGGCACTTCCCTTCGATTCAGGTTGGGGGCGGGGGCGAACAGTCATTGAAATTTAACCAACGAATGGAAAACTGAGACGAACCCCAAAAATTTGAAAGAGATAATTTTAAAAAAAAATGCCAAAAAATTTTTTGAATGACAAACATTTTTTGTTAGATTTGAATTTCTGTTTTTTTAAAAAGAGAGGGCCCGAAACCATTATATGAGGTGATAGACTAAACACATAATAGTTGAGGTTTTTTCATGTCAAAAATTATACCAAAGACAATATTCCTTTTTTTTGGCAATCAATTTAAACATTTTAAAAGTTGCTAAAAAATTTTTTTTTTAGGTGTTA
>NW_026094501.1:0-4891 GCF_024586455.1 Bactrocera neohumeralis | reverse complement strand
ATTTTCCCGGCTTTTAATGACAACCGCTTTGTTTTTTCGACGGGAACCTTTTTAAAAAATGTCTTTTTTGTTTGCTTTTTTGTTTTTTAAGTTTTTTATTTAAATTTTTCGATATTGGATCAACAACCGCCGTATTCAAAGTAGGATGCCATTTCAGCATACTTAAAGGTAGTTTCATTGGAATGATTCTTTATTTCTTGCTTCCCCGAAATCTGTGCCCCTCGTCTTCACCAATCATTTCCAGCGATAATAGGTGTTCAAATATTTTTTTAACGGTATCGACGTCGGTTTGTTCTCCAGTTACGTCGTCGTCAATTTGAACGAAGCATTAAGTCATATTGATTTGTGAGAGGCACAAGCTTAGTCCATTCCTCGTTGCAAGCCGGTCCAACTTCATTATCATTTTCCGTCACTGATCAAGTAATATACTTTTCTAGCAAATTCTTCTAACTAAAGACGTTAAACGTTAACTTTAGAAGGTTAGCTGTTTTCTTCCAGACTCGCAAGAAAATGTTTAATGACTTCCCTCTGTGATAAAAGTGCTTAAAGAGTGAATGATACTTGATCTAATGGTTGAAGTTTATTAGTGGTGTTCGCAGGTAAACACATTACTTTTTTGTGTTTGGAAGTGTTGGTAAGTCTGTGCTGGCACAGTTGTTAATGAATACCAGATTTTTTTTTCTGGTTTATCTTTCATTTGCTTGTCAACTCTTTTCAACTACCTTTAAATTATATTTTGGAATCCAAGCCTTTGTGTGATTGGCATAATCAACAGAGAGAGTATTGACACCTTTAAAACATCTAGGTCGCTTTAATTTCCCCGATGAAGAGAAGTAGTAGTTTGTCCAACCACTCATATTTACACACTGGAGAAGTGTGGGCGTTTCTTGCTTTGTTTTTCCGCGGTATTTTCGTTTTAAACGAAAATGTTTTATTCGAAAGGCACTTAACATCAAAGTAGTTTCCATCCGCTGTAAATATCATACCCTTAAAAAGATTTGGCAGATCTTCAGTTCAGTGGGTTGCACACACCTTGTCCACAGATTAACTTCCTCAGCTTTTTGTTTTTTGAAAGCAGTATTATGACGCCTTTCAAAACTATCTAAATTCAGCCGTTGCTAGCAGAAGTTTTGGATTCCTAGTTTTGTGGCAACTCTATTGATTTTTCTTTTCAACAAAGGTTCATCTATGGGAATGTTTTTATCGAGAATTTGTTTTATCCATTCCAAAAGGCACTTTCTTTTGATTTTGGGTACTCCAGAAATTCTAGTCCTCTAATATTTTCCATGTCCATCAGAGTACTCAGACTTTATAGAGTTTTTTGATTTTATAATTTTAAACAGGTGGATTCTAGTAAATTAAACCTTCCTCCTAATTTTATTGTGCATTTTCTGGATTAAATGTATCTACTATTTTAAGTTTATCACTCAATAACAGTATTCTTTTAATTTTCAGTTTTGACATGATGTAAAACAGAACTTTCCTTGATTAACTATAAAACTGAGTAAGTCCAACAAACAGGATGTACACAGACACACATGTCCATTCAATGCGATAAAATAACACGCTATTTAGTTCCACGCAATAGAATAGCCAACATGGAGTATTGACAAAAACAATAAAAACCCATGGTAGGAAGTTCCACGAAAGTTAAGAAATGAGTTAATGAGGATTTGTTACTGTATGTGTGTACCTTTTGTGTATGTACAGTAGTATCTTTCGATAGATCGACACCCTTGATGTTAATCCAGATAACGGGGGTGTCCGGATTATAGATATTTTTTTACTGGTTATTTGCGGAAAGAAATTTGACACAATTAACATACATTTTTAATTCAAATTCAGTTTTTTATTAAAATTTTATGTAAACACTTTTATTTTTGTTATGCATTTGAAAAAGTATCAATTTTGGTCTGTTTAGAGTTTTCTCTTCCATTTTATCTGCAGTTTCCTTTGTTGTTTTAAAGTTAAAATGTCCATAGCCGAAAGGTCAATTTGTTCTGCCCACTGAATCGCTTTTGAAACAATACTTTTTGCTTCACTACTACTGATTTTATTTTTCTCCACTTCAACTATGCTATAAGTCAGAGTCAGAACCATTTTCCGCAATATCGTTTTCTAACACAGACTGCAAAATTTCCGATCAGAAAATCGTATTCGAATTCATCTCTTCCAGTGGCCCAGTCATTTGGGTTTGAGTATCAACTTGAGCGGTCCAGATTTATTGAAGATGATGGCAAAGAATTTCTTTTCATGTCTGAATTAACGGCTGCAAGCTGAGCCAGAGGTATCAAATCTTCCTTCATCCATTCTTGTCGGTCACTACACAACAACTGGTTCCAACTGCGTACAATATTTCCTGTGATATACCTAACCACGCATTGTTTAAAATAGTGTGACGCAATTCTCGTAGTGCAAAGTTTTTTAATGCAATCTCCAATATCTGTATTATCACTTAGAAAATAATTCAAAATTTGTTTTCTGTAAGACACTTTAACATTTTGAATTAAATTTTGATCTAAAGGCTGAAATTTTTACATCCGGTATTAAATATTTCCTGTACAAATTCAGTAAATTAGAACGTTGACATCCAACCTTCCTTGCCTATTACCAAAAGAGGCAGCTTATGTGTGATGCATTGCAACAAGGCATAAAAAAGCACGCGATCCTTTTGAAATTTTCGAACAGATGCAGATTTTTTGCGAGTGCGCCAATGTATTTGCAGGAATAACTTTTTCAAAAGGCTGCGATTCATCTGCATTATAAATCTGGTCATGGTTCAGGTCCATTTCTTCTATAATAGATATTACCTTTGCCTGAATGGTTCCACTGCCATTTTCCCACCACAAATTTTTAATTTTTATGCCATGTCGTGCTTGAAATTTTGAAATCCACCTCAAACTTGCCCCAAAATCATTTTTGCCAGTTATTTGATTATAGAAATATTTTGCTTGTGTTGAATCATTTGGTTGATATAGGAATATTCTGGTTTCTATGTTGAACAAAACCAAGTCATTTAGCCTTCTCCATCCAGATGTTCTCCTTAGTCTCATGGCCTGCCTTTTTTCTGGAGAAATACCACTAATTATTAAATTTGGAAACCAAAATGGTCTCCATTTTAACTAACATGGTTTCTGCACACAGTTGGACGCATACTTTCTGATAGCATCACGTTTTTTTATGTCAATTACAGTAGATTTTTTGTTACCTGAAATTGTTCTGCAACGTATCTAATTGATTTTCTTTATCAAGGCGATCTAATATTTTTACATTTTTTCTGAATAGATAGGTTTTTATGAGCTTTTATTTATTTGTCTGCCGCTATTTTAATAACAAAGAATTGAATGCAAGTCCAGTCACCGTGCCACTTCACGAACTATGAATAAACAAACGGCACCGCCGTGTAGAGAATAATATCATTCCTGAATAAATACACCATAATTAAGGCGCAATACATTAAGTAATGTATGTAGTACATATATACGCACATTTTTCGTTAAAGTACCGATATTCTTCGAACTGCTGCAGCAAAACTCACAACGCAAAGTAAAATCATAATACCAAAGCGAAAAAGAAATAAAAGTCTGCATTTTGTATCGTCCGGATTAAAGAGTAAAAATATAAAACTGTCCGGATAATAGCAATGTCCGGATTAGAGGTGTCCGGTCTATCGGGAGATACTACCGTATGTATTTTTATTGTAGTTATAGTTCTTTCCTAAATAATATACATAAATAAATAAAGCTGACAGTCCCTTTATAGAGGTATAGATAAGTATCAGTCTCACTTACGGAGTTTCGGATTATAGAGGTGTCCGAAATCCAAAGGGGTGTGTCCGGTCTATCGAGATACTTACTGTAGTTGTTTTACAATTTAAAGATCTTAAGTTACCTCTGAAAATGTATTAAAATAACAATACGCGCTTAGAAAGGAAACACGTATTTTCAAAAAATAAGAAATCATCAAGTACCAAGAAAGAACGTTAACTTCGGTTACACCGAAGCTCAATACCCTTCACAGGTGTATTTCTCTTAGTAACTATGTGTTCAGTTTGTATGGAAGCTATATGGTATAGTAATCCGTTCTGAACAAGTTTTTTAGAGATTACATTGTTGAGTTAAAAACTAATCTATGCCAATTTTCGTGAATATATCTTGTCAAATGTGAAAGTTGTCCACACAGGAACTTGATTCCGATCGTTCAGTTTGTATGGCAGCTATATGCTACAGTTAACCGATCTGAACAATTTCTTCGGAGATTACATTGTTGTCTTAGAAAATAACATATACCAAATTTCGTGAATATATCTTGTCAAATGTGAAAGTTGTCCATACAAGAACTTGATTCCGATCTGTTCAGCTGTATGGCAGCCATATGCCAGCAACTGATCTGAACAACACCGGAGAATACATTGTTGCCTTTAGAAAATAATATATACCAAATTTCGTGAATATATCTTGTCAAATGTGAAAGTTTTTGAGCATTTGATTCCGATCGTTCGGTTTTTATGGCAGCTATATGTTATAGTGGTCCGATATCGGCCGTTCCGACAAATGAGCAGCTTTGATGAGAAATGACGTTTTGCAAAATTTCAAAACGATATCTTAAAACTGAGGGACTAGTTTGTATATAAACAAAAGACAGACGGAATGGCAAATCAGACTTTATAGGGGCTCCGAGGAATCCCCCGGGGGTTCAAATTATGAAACTTAAATACCCCGTTCAGGAAAAAAAATTTTATGGGAAATTTTTAATTGGAGAACACCAAAAAGAATCCCAAAAGCAAGGGAAAAAGGGAAAGCCATGACGGAGAGGGGGTTTTTCATTTTTATTTAACAAAGTTAAAATTTCAATGATACGGTTTTGCATTGAATTTTTAAAATTTAATTTT